>NW_006238921.1:14253082-14254192 GCF_000375325.1 Capsella rubella
CAAGAAGAAGAAGAACAAGAACAAGATGAACAAGAAGAAGAAGAACAAGAAGAAGGTTCTAAAGAGAAAGATGGAGATAATGACGAGGAAAGCTCCAACTCGGGAACCAACTCGAATGAAAACGATGTAAGGGTCTTAAACGATTTGGTGTTTGATTCAATTGATGTATGGTATTTCGTTAAAAGTAGGTATAACTTGTCATGTAATACTGGTAGAACTAGCTGTAAAACTGGTAGTGTTGTGAAATTAGGTGTAACTCGGTAGAACTGGTTAAGTAAAACTGGTAGAACTATAAGTAAAACTGACTGTGTTGTAAAACTAGGTAAAACTGGGTACAACCGTTTGGGTATAAATGGTAGAACTGTCTGTGTTCGTGAAACTAGGTACAATTGGTAAAACTGTGTGTGTAAAACTGGTAGAACTAAGACAATATTACTGTTTTTTGCAGGATTCCGACGACGAGACACCAATGCAGCCGTTAAGAATGTACTTCCCACCGAGTCAGTACAACAAGAAGATAAAGCTATCGACAAGGTGCCATATCCATGAAACTTTGTCTCTACTAGATAAAGGGTTGGATATTCCTATGACGAAGAGCGAGAAGGAGTGGTTTGAAGACCATATGCAGTTCAAGCACATATTCCACTTGAAAAAGGACCCAAACCACAAGGTTATGGGAATGTGGATGCTCCTTCTTCGTACGGCTTGCATAGAGAAAAAGAAGGAAGTTTGGTTTGTGGTTAACGGTGTCCCAATCCGATATGGATTGAGAGAGCATGCTTTAATGTCGGGTTTGGATTGTCGGGCCTATCCGGAGGGTTACATGAACGCGGGAAGTGAAAGGTTCAAGAGGAAGCACTTCAGGAACCTTAGGAGGGTAAGATTGGAAGACGTCAAGGAAAAACTACAGACGATGGTTCCGGATCGTACTCATGACAGGTTGAAGATGATGATACTCTACTTTTTAGTGAGTATCCTTGTCGGGGACACCAAGAACTCGGGGAAGTTAGCGACGCCCATAGATAGCCTATGTCTACGAGCGGTTAGCGATCTGCAGTTTTGTGCTACCTTTCCTTGGGGAAGGTACTCGTTTGAGCACATGCTCAAGTC
>NW_006238921.1:14254292-14349790 GCF_000375325.1 Capsella rubella
CAATTTGGCCGGTTCCGGGATTTTGTATCCCGATGGAGGTTAGTGGTTTGTCTAATCGAATTTCATTGTGATTGTTAACTTCTTTTGTGCTAACATGAATTATATATGTTGTGTAGTTATTGGCTTTTGAGGCGATTCCTACACTCGGTAATGAATTCATTGAATTTAGGCCAGACGCGGACATAGAGTGTCCACGGATGTGTAGGAGGAAATTCAAGCAAGGGGCGATGAAAGGGTTTCCTCTCAAGAAGCTAAATGACGTTCTCGGTGAAACTAAGGTTAGTTGTCCAATTCATCGAAACTTTAACTAGTAATTTGGTGTTTTTAATGTGTGTGTGTTTTCTTTTGTTTAAACAGGATATTGTCTCTATCTTAGAATGTACCGATGAAGAATCTGTACTGTTGGAAGAACTCATCGACGAAGGTCACGAAGATGATGATGTGCATGATGTTGTGGTTGAGAGTTGGATGAAGCTCATTTCGAAAGGTAAGGGTGTGTTTTTCGAAGAGATGTTCGATGAAGATGTGGTGGCTCGGTCAGAAATCGAAGATACCCTTCCTACACCGAGAATAGCCTTCAATACTCTAGAGGCGGTGGTCAACACCCTCCAAGAAGAAGTGAGTTCGAAGTTTGATATCATTTTCGAGAAGTTAGATGGACTTGAGAAACGGTTTAATGAATTGGAAGCTTACGTGAAGAGAACGGAAGAAGATGAAGCAACAGCGGGGGAGCAAAAGAAGACGAAGAAGAAGAAAGGTGAAAAACGACCAGCCCCCCTAGAACCCGGTTCAAGACCGAAGACAAGATCGAAGAAAAACTAAATGTGGTTGTGGTGATGGTTGTGAAGATGGTTGTGAACTTGGTTATGTTATTTGTTTTATTATTGTGTTTTTGGTTGTGTAAACTTAACTTATTTTCAGGATTTGGTATTAGTAGAATTACCTAGTACGATTTCAGATTTTCCAAGGAGTTGGTAAAACTAGAAATACTAGTAAAACTGAGTAAAACTTGACTACGGTTTGGCATAGTAATACTAGTAAAACTGAGTAAAACTTGACTACGGTTTGGCATAGTAATACTAGTAAAACTGAGTAAAACTTGACTACGGTTTGGCATAGTAATACTAGTAAAACTGAGTAAAACTTGACTGCACAAAAATATAAGATATAATTGCAACACACACTACATAGAGTTCACATAGAATTAAAACACACACAACATAGACTTAAACTAAAGCACATTAAACAATGAGTCTTAATTTCAAAAGAAACAACAAGACACAACAAATTAATTACTTAAAGCTAATTTCTTCTAACAGCTCAATTCGACCCACAAGACTTGACACTACGTCCTTGAGGTAGGCAATCTCTTTTGCATTGCCTTCCAGCTGCAACTTCATTTGAGAGATAAGGAAGTCATGATTTGCGTATTCTCTCAATCTAGTTGTGTGCTCTTCCACGTCCTTCCTCAAGCTTTTGGCATCCTCTTCAATCGCATCAACCCAATATTTGCGCCTGTGTAACCCATCATCCTATAAAGCAACACAACGCAATATATAAGTTTGGTGCAGTTTAACCAGTACTACCACTATATCAATATTACCAGTATTACCTTATAGTGAACACAAGTAAAGTATCTCTTCTTCTCAATTTCCGTTGGAGATGTCTCCTCAACGATATGTTCACCACACGGACATTGAAGAGGAATGCCCCAATCAGAATCGGCTACGGCATCAAGTCGGTCCATATATCTCTTTGCCTCTTTCATGTGTCGATAGTGTGGATCCTCCCCTTGGTAGTATCGCTCCGCCATTGAGAAAGAGAGATTGAGAGAGAGAGATAGAGAAGATAGAGATTAAGAAAGAGGGCTTGAGAGATAGAGATTGAGATGTCGAGATTGATGAGAGAGAGAGAAGAGAGAGGTCGAGAGTAGAAGAAAGAAAGATGAATGAGAGAGAGGAGAGAGAGAGAGAGAGAGAGAGAAGAGAGAGGTCGAGAGTAGAAGAAGGAAAGGAAGATGAATGAGAGAGAGGAGAGAGAGAGTTAAAAATTTGAAATTTCAACGGGCGGGAAATTCAAATTTTTTGGCCAAAATTTTCAAAATGTTTTGGCCAATTTTCGAAAAAGTTTTGCGAAAAAAAAAAAAATTGACCAACCACACGTTGCCACGTGTCCAGCCTATGTGTTCACACTATGTGTTCACACTTAGTTGTACCGACAAGGATGTAGTTGTACCAAGATTGCAAATAGTTGTACTTTTGATATTTTTTCAGTTTAATTAGTATTACACTGACTTAAAACTATATTTAGTAGTTGTACAGTTTATGAATGTCAGTTTACCTATAATTAAGAATATTCTATGTATTCATATATTAAAAATTTATACTTATATAACTTTTTCATCTCAACGTAGTGATTATTTAGAAAGTGAACTTAAAAGTATAAGGAAACACTAGTTTAGATTCTTTCATAACGACCCTAAATATAAATATTTTTAAAAATTGTATTTTTTACCAACGTTAACACATTAAGTATGTCATTAATTGGTACATACCAAGTTAGGTTCAATATAAAGTAATTTTAGGCATCTTAAACATCTTTGATCAGTTATACTAGTTGTACTAGTATGTCAGTTTTAAAACAACGTTATACCAACGTTAAGACATTAGGTATGTCGTTTATTGGTACATACATAGTTAATGCATCTAAAACATCTTTTATCAGTTATACTAGTTGTACTAGTATGTCGGTTTTACTAGTTTGACCAGTTTTACCAAACAGATGCGAGTTATGCCTTAAAAATAACAGTTATACCTGTTTCACCCTGCTACGACACATCAAGCTAAAAAGAAGCAAACATACATTGTCACATAACATAGAGAGTAGAGGTAAAAACAGAAGGTTCCATACATGAATCAAAAAATAAACGAAACATGAATCAAACATTACTAGAAACTCCGAATAACAACCATTGTAGTCCTTGTCTCCGCCGCCTTTTATTTTGTGTTCTTTTTCTCTTTGGTGGTCGCTTTTCTCCAGTAGACGCAAACCTTTTAGTTCTCTTCCTTCCACCCTTTGTTTTGCGTTTTGGCGGAATGATCTGAACATCTTTCACCCAAGGCGGGACGTTCCACTGAGACTTATCCGGTACTAGGAAAATTGTCTGGTAATACGCCATCGCCCACAACTCGGTCCAATAGTACCTAGAACACAACTCATGCATTTGTATATCTCTAGTTCTATCTTTAGTCTTTAGGTACTCTATTAAAGCGGCCAATGCATGTACACAAGGGTACTTTTGAATATCAAAGAACCTGCAACCACAACTCCTCATAACCAAATTCACCAAATAAGGCTTCCCGTCGTTGTCAATGACATTGTATTGCAGCTCAAAAGAGTTTAGCTCAGTCACTTTTAGTTTCTCAGCAACCCCCCATAAATCGTGCAAGTAATTCTCCACAAAAGGCACCAATTTATTTGCAAACGAACCAGACACGGCCTCTTTCCGATGTTCATTAAACCATTCAGAGAATTTACCGATAATCGCATCAAGCATGGGAATTAAGGAGTACCTCCTAACGTCTTTGAATACGCTGTTCAATGATTCCACACCGTTGCTAGTGTCTAGGTTGTACCTTTCTCCTGGAAATACACACCTTGCCCATTTTTCAACCTTCGTAGAATCTTCGAGATACTTGGCAGCATTTGGATACCTTATCTTGAACGAATTGTATTCCACTTCGAACTCAGCCACTGTGTATAACCTGCTTACCTCCATGAATCTCCATGCAACAACATCTCTGTTATAGTTCGAAGCATGACCTTTAACATTTTGGGACAAATGGTATATACAAAACCCATGATGAGCTTGTGGATACACATTAGCTATGGCTTTGATGAGACTTGCATTTCTGTCAGTCATAAAGACTATTTCAGAGGAGTCTCCAATAACGGTTTTCAACATCTCCATAAACCAATTCCAACTCGCATCATTCTCACCGTCAAGAACACCAAACGCTAACGGATAATGATGCCGGTTAGGATCTTGAGCCGAGGCAAAAACAAGAACACCACCATATATGTTCTTTAGAAATGTTGCATCTATACTTATAACCTTTCTCATGACTTGAAACCCTTCGATGCTAACTCCCAAAGCTATGAACAAGTACATGAATTTCTTATTCTCATCCAAATGCAGATATGTTCTCGTACCTTGATTAACCTTCTCTAACATGTGCAAATAACAAGGGAGCATTTTGTAGCTTTCTTCCGCGGTACCACGCAAATCACTAACGGCTTTAACTTTCCCTCTCAATGCCGTCGAGTATGATACACTCAAACCCAATTTGGTCTTCACAAGTTCCATGATAATCTTGGGACGTGGAGTTTCCATCTGTCCTGGATAATCATTATGCAAAAGGGATGCAACTAATTCCGGGGTGCCGCGCCTGTTACTGTTGCTTGAACTTTTACTCGCCCGAGAGCAACTATGCATATTGTTGTGCCGGCGGATCGAGAAAATCTCAGTATGTGGAACTCTTGTAGCTCGTAAACCCCAACTACATCCTTCTTTAGAACATTTCAACACATAACGATCCTTATCCGACTTTGCAATTTTAAACCTAAAACAGTTAGCAAACGAAGCTCTATCCACCACTTCTTGCAATGCCTTCTTGTTTGGGAATTCGTCAAACTTCCTCAAAGTTAAACCGTCTTCCCATGGGTCTATAAACTGAGAAGGTGTTACAACAGGTGGTTGTTCAACATACTCATCACCTTCTTCACGTCCTAAAGTTTCAAAATCGCCCTCGACACCCTTTCCTTTATCTTTCTCTTCGTATGCAACAATGGCGTTAGCCTCATCATCTCTAGTCTGTTGGTTTTGATAATTCATACCAACAGAACTTTGGTCCACTCTAACAGCCTCATCATCATCATCATCATCATCTTCAATCACTTGCTCAGGCTGTTCCGATACCTTTGTGACATCCACAATCAACACACATCTTCGCTTCTCTGTATCAAAGGACGTCAAATACACATCCAAATCCTCATCATCATAAATCGTACACTTTTCCCTCACATTCGATTCTGCCACTAGCGGATAGTAGCTCAACTCCAACTTAACATGGCTCTCAACAAATCCAACCTTGTTGTTTATCCTTCCTTTTAGCATCGACAACGTTATATCACTCGCTTTTGTCTTGATCATAATACTATACATCCGACCTTCACACTTAAAATATATGCTAACTCTTTCGCTCATTGTATCCTGCCAAAAAAAAAAGTACAATAAACAAAATCAGTTTTACCAGTTTTACTAATTTTACCAGTTCCAGTACTACTTGGTTTTACCAGTTTTACCATTTATGCGAGTTGTACCAGTACTACCAGTTTTACTAGTTATACTATATATACCACAGTGCCTAGTTTTACTAGTTCTACTCAAAATCGAATTTCGATTCCGGGTTCTAAACTCTACAATTCAAGACGAATCTGGGTCTAAAAGTCATTCTAATCAACTAAATAGCTCAATCAATCAAGAACCCATGCTCAAACATCCAATGTGCTAAGGATTTATCTTCTCAACCAAAATCCAATCAAATTTCAAATATCTAGTTCTATATGAAGCTTATAGTTGAAGAATGTACCTGCATTTTGGAGCTTTGTACAGCTCAAAAGAGAAGAAGAAACGCAGGGCCTTCGACGTCGCCGGAATCGACAGCTCCGGCACCAAAAACCGAGCACGACGTCGGGTTTGGGAGGAGGAGGCGGAGAGGAGGAGGTCGTCGGGGTCGGGTCGATTTTTTGTTTTGATTTTAGTTTTTTTTTTTTTTTAATTAAACTGAATAAAAGAAAAAGAAAATAAGGAGGGGTAGAATTGGAAGAACGTATTCTCATTAATGAAGGAGGGGTAGAGAGATTAAAAAGGGAGATAGTGGAATAAAATTGTGAAAAAAGGGTATGAGAGATGAAACCTCGAAGCAGACGGAGACGACATATGAGAAGAGAAAAAATCTGTGTTTGCCAGTTTTGAGAAGAAGGATCGGTAAAGATGTAAGGGTAGAATAGTCTTAAAAAATTATAGAAGGGTAAATTTAAAAATGGCAAAAAATAGGGGTATTTTTAAAAAGAGATAACCCAAAATGAGTATTTCTAACAAATTCTCTATTTCTTTCCACAACATTCCACAACATGGCTTTCAACTCAATTGTATCCTGACTTTTCTAATTCATATGTAAAGTTACATTTTGACGGGAAAAAGAGTTACAGTACTCCTAAAACTGATTATAATATATATATATATATATATATATATTATATATATTTATATATTTATATATTTGGTACAAAATATTTACTTGCTCCTGATAACATTTTTTAAAAAAAACCTGAATAACAAGATGAATGAATTAATTAGTAATTAGTATAGTGATTGTACATTGTGATTTTATACCACCTATTGCAAATGATTCGTAGATTTTTTTTAAACGATTTGGTTCTCTATTTTTGGCTCAAAACTGTAATTGATCGACTCAAACGAGCCAATTTTTTAATATATTATTTACACAAAGTATTAGGAGATGGAGATCGACGGTTCTCCATCTCCTAATACAAAGACTCATAAGCAAACACAATTTAATGATTAAGGGTTTAGTTCTCAAATTTCAAAATTTTAATGTAATTTACGTTATGCCAAAATAATTACAATTCACAATCTATTTTATTATTTTTGCAACCCTTTTTTTCACCACTTACTTGCTCATCCGTTTTTACACGACATGCCCTCCTAATAAACAGTCAGACTTTAATCATTAAGGACAAAATGGTTAAATCCTTTCTCGGGTCGGTTCGCAATCAATAATTTCAACCCGATTTCAGCTTCCGGATTTTCCAAACATAAGTAATGCGTTTCCATCGCCAGGCCTAATATTAACTTCTCGGTAAAGCCCATATCAACATACCGACTGGCCCATTATTGTGTATTGGGTTCCAATTTCGTATAAATAAAAACAACTACGCCATCGGAAATATTCCTTTAAACACAAAATCTTCATATTTAATAAACACGATTTCCGCAAAATCAACAATGATGATTATACGAACCTCCTAATAAGATACAACATTGCTCAGCTTTCCTAAAATGGACCAAATTTGCATAATATATATTTGTCGGTTATAACAATCCCGTCAAAAGCGGCGTAAACAATATGATACGGGCATCAATCTTAATTACAAAATCAAAGAAATATGGCATGATTTATCTATATTAAGAAATATCATTTACTCTTTCAACTAATCACATATGAGAAGCTTGATTTAATATAGAAGCTGATATGGCTGTTGGATTTAAATTTCTATTTTAATCTATCTTTGCAATGAGACAATATAAGATTATTTTAAATGGCTATTATAGTTTGTATAAAGGATCTTTTGGTTAACTTTCATTCTCAGTTCTAATGTTTATTAAGCAATTCTCATTCTCAGTTCTAATGTTTATGTTTATTAATGTAAAGGAAAATTGGCAGAAAGCATAAGCTAAATCTATGAAGTATAGTAGTTGAGAAAAAAGAAAAACACTATTCGATCTTATAAACTACATTATTTGATGAAAGTGGAGAAGATTTGAAGTTGCTTACCTCTGTAACGACTCCCAAAGCGATTTGGACTTAGAAGAAGACTTTCCTATATGAATTGTTATAGTCCTGACAACAAACATTTTACAAGTTATAACAAAAACAAAAAAAAATGATAGTAGTTTTCCTAAAAACATTGCACAAAGTAAAAAGAAAGATATGCACAAAGACAAGAGTGTTAAGAACCATGTCCAACATAATAGATCAATGAAATAACAGATGAAGATATCCCTTAATAAGAACTGAATCTCATAAACTATGACTAAATCAGTAATACAAGTGATATGGGGATATAGGACGTTTATGTGCACATACACAAAAAAGCATAATTCGCAAAATTCAATGTCAGCATATGTATATAATAACGAAAATCAAATGCGTATTGAAAGATCTGACTTAGACAAAGGGGAAGAATATTCAGACATAGAGATAGAATTGAGATGAGACGTTGACGATTACACTCTTATGTATTTCATCATAACTTGGTGTTATACAAAATGTATATCCAGACAATTTTTAAATAATTGGCTTCCACTTTCCTTGACCATTTTAATTATAAGAAGGGTATCATATTAAAACATTACATTTTGAACCAAAAAAAAAACATTACATTAAAATTATGCAAATTTCATATTTATCTAACAAAATCAAACCAGAATTATATACTACAACTTTTATAATAAAAGATTATTAAATTAATTGTTTTGCGGTGTATTATTTAATCACACTAGATATAATATTTTAATATTTTTTAAAAAACTAAAAATATTATAAACATCAATCTTATAAAATATAAAAAATCAATTCTGGGGTTATATTGGTGGGATGGGTTTGAACCAAAATTTAAAATATTTTAATCCGGTTTTACAACACGGGTAAATCATCCTGTGATATGATATTTTACACTTATTTATAAGATAGACCCACATGCATCCAATAACACATACTATTAGTTATTGCAAAACACCAATATATATATATATATATACACATATATATAACACTGTAAAATATATATTAAAACTCAAAGAACTCAATTTTTTTGTTTAAAGAAACTCTATTTATAATACAAAATTATAAAATGATATATATAAACAAATTAAAAAACAAAAAAAATTCATGTGGTGTACGACATGGTAGATTCTAGATTTGGAAAGAGTTCTACCTGTTATATACCAGAAATTGCTGAAGAGGAATCGCATATGAGTAATTGGAAACATCAATCGCTTACCCTTTCAATTAGATCCGCAATCGGAATGAAGAATCGTGGTGTAGACGGTTTCTCGATTTGTAAATTTCAAATAATTTGAAGGGAGTGCACAAAATTGAATCTTAGCGGACCAATTCGAAATCAACATAATCTCCAAAGGCGATATGAGGTCTGTCGGCAAATTGGAAGAATCGAGTTGTCATGGTAACGAGTGTGGATTAAAAAAATTCAAATCTTCTATATTTTGGACAAAATATTTTGTTCAACAAGAAAGAAAAATTTGATAACCCGGTCGTTTTAGATCGGCAACGATTAAATGTACGTTTTGCTGTTAGATACAGTAAACCAAAGACACATTAGGTGGGGCCCATTAAGTTTGCTAAGCAAAAATCGTGATCTACAACTACACACTTCTACTAAGCCTATTTGGAAAGTGTAAATTCACATCATTTCTTACACAATATTCCATTAATCTACAAATATTATTACCCACTATAATTGCAAACTATCATTAAACCATCTTCTATTAATTTCATATACTATTTCCAAAAAACCATGTAATGATAAACACACATTTACATGTACTATCATACAACATTTACATGTACTATCATACAACATAATACGTAGAATATACTAAAAATATATACTAAACCTTTAAAATAAATACAGATATATGATAAATCTTTTAAATAAATAAAAATAAAATTGTCTAAACAAATTTTGTATATACCGTACGTATATATAAATTATAACGGCTAAGGTTTTACATAGCAGATATGCATAAACTACTAGCCCCGTGGTGTACCACGAGGTAAAATCTAGTTTCTTTTAATTTCACAATGGTTTTTTTGGCTAATGATTATAAATTTACACTATTAGTTTCTATAAATACTATAATAGTCTTACACCATGGATATTGATTCATGAAGAAAGGACCTAAAGAGAAGATTACCATTCAAAACTCCTACACTTTTCTAGATAAAGAAAAGGTATATTATTTGAAGAGAATACCAACTCTTAAAAAGTTACTAGATCTTGTTGAGAAGAAAATTAGATGCTATTTACATTTCATTAAGAGAATTCTTGAATCTTGTTTGTTAAAAGAAGAAAAAAATAAAGTGTTTTTGGGATAATCTATGTTGGTTATAATAATAACTAAGTTAACAACAACCACTGGCGGGAAGAAACGGTTGGAAAATGCCACTAGGAAAAAAGGCGGTACGAGAAATATACATGAACAACGGTTCTCTGGGCAGATGCAAAATAATACAAAACATAGAAAAAACACAGCTTGCGGAAAAAAAGAAGACAGAGAGATTTCTCCACATCTTCTCTTCTCTCTGCAACCGAGATTATGAATCAAAAACAAAAAGGGTTCATGAATCAACAAAAATAGTTACAGAGGATTTGCTTTGTAGAAGAAAACGATGTCTGGATTGATTCATGCTGCTTTGGTGTCTCGACAAATCTAAAGCAAGAAGATCACTGTTGGGAACCATCCTCACCAGTTGAGAGTTTTGCATAATCAATTGCTGAGTCACCTGAGAAATGTAGTAACATTAAAGCACGGACAGTTTAAACTGACACTTTGGTAATAGTATTGTCCGAGGCGAGGACTCTGGAAGACCATTTTTAAATGTTAATAATTAGACTTACTTCGAGTAGAGTCAGTTGATGAGCGTGGTGGCGAAATGCCTCCTTTGATATCTGCATTCATATTTCCAAGAAACTATGAGAAAGGTAAGCTAAAGTGATGTAAGTCCGCAAAAGAAATGAAAAAACAAACATTTGTTGCACCTAAAGAATGGCGAGCACCACGGACAGCGTCAAAGTTTCTGTATGTATAGCCCACGAAATTGATATTTTGAGGGGTTATGCTCACCTACAGCCAAAAAATAAACAAAGGTCCTCGATAAGTACAGAGCAAGATCCTCGGTACAAGTGAAGCGTGATAAATTTTTACTGAGAATTGCTGTACCTTCCAGGACGGTCCAGATCCTGTTCTTGCTGGTCTTGGACAATCCACCTAAGGATAGAATCAGGATATAACACCAGTGAGAAAGAGCACTTTAACTTTTTAATCCTTGAAATGGCAGATTTTTACCTCATCGAATTTCATAAAGTTCTGGGTATCAAGTTCTCCATTGACCACTGGCTTAAAAGCTGCATCCATCTCATATAGTTTTTCCCATTCGACATCTTTGAACCAAGGATGAGCCTAGATGTGTCTTCATTTGTCAAAACAGGATGTAACAGAAAAAGTGAAGACTGAACAGTCTTTGTTATTATATTTACATACTTTAATTTGCTCGGCTCCGGCTCCATGAGAACCAAGCCTATGCTCAGAATCACAAAGCAACCTACAAATGAGATCTCTTGCCTCAGGTGTCAACCTTGCCTCCTCGGGGAATACTAAATGAGTTCTCCAGCTCACAATCTAAATTCCACGAAATGTCAAATTATAATAGAGAGAAAAGAAGGTGTGAAGATCCTAAGAGAAACAGAGCCAACATTGAAAGCTTCCATCATCTTAAACTCTCATCTTAGCATCAACAAGTAAATTTAAAATGACATAATAGCAAAGGGGAAAAGACTATAAATTTAGTAGCAAATTGACCTTTCTACATGTTGTTACGGGGTCATCAGAGTAAAATGGTGGATAACCAAGAAGCATCTCATACATAATGGCCCCCAACGACCACCTGCAGTCAAATCAATCATACGAGTCGATTAAAGAAAATATATGTGCCGATCAACTAGTACACAAGCAGCAAGAAAAGATGACAAGCTGATCATGAATATTTATGTTATGTCAACGTAAAATAACCCTACTGACACACACAGTATAGGAAGAGTTCTATGGAGAATAAATCTATAAGATATTTTTGGTGACTCACCAGTCACATTCTACACCGTATCCCTTCTTCAGTAACACTTCAGGTGCAATATAATCTGGGGTACCTACCGTAGAATATGCCTGTGTTCAAAACAAGTGAACACGAAAGCCAGAAGATTTAGACATAACCCCAAATGAAATTTTAAAAGCACACCCCAACGGAGCATTTTAAACCATGCCGCAGATGTGACATGAATAAAAGGCTTGAAACAGAGTTTAATACTATACCAATTTTCTTCGATTTATCTGCCAATGTTGCAGCTGTTCCAAAGGGCTCTTCCAACGCCTTCCACGACGTCCTATTGGGCAGTTCTCATCACGATCGATTGATTCATTTATATTCTCATCATTCAAAGGTTCATTTACGTTCATAGCCGAAATATTTCTACAATCGAGAGGCTTACAAAGACCAAAATCTGATAGCTTCATATGACCATACTTGTCCAACAGAAGATTGTCTGGTTTTATATCCCTGCAAAAGATCTACCTCAAAGTATATACACACAATATAACGCTGCATTCAGCATAATTAGACCAGAAAAAAGTAGACTAACCTGTGAACATAGTTATATTTATGTATCGACTCAATAGCCAAAACACTTTGGGCAATGTAAAACCGAGCCACAGTTTCAGTCAAAGTCTCTTCCCTCATAAGCAAAGTCATCACATCACCACCAGAGAGATACTCCATAATAAGGTACAAATATTCTGGATCTTGGAACGAATAGTAAAGCTTCACAATACAGTCACTAGCCACTTCTGCTAGCAAGTTTCTCTCAGCTCTAACATGTTCAACCTATTTAGAACGAACGATCAACCAAAAGGGTATCCTAGACTTAAAGCCCAAATTTTAAATGTAAGAAAAAAAAGAGAAACAATGAGACAATTCTAAGACTCACTTGCCCTCTACTAAGCATTTCAGACTTCTTTAGCTTCTTCATGGCATAAATGTTGCCTGTCTTTTTCTCACGGCATAGTCGTACCTAAGAAAGATACCACATTTACAAATGGTTAAAGTGCCATCTAATTGCAATGATTGTTCAAAGTTGGTATACCCCAAAAATACTAACCTCACCAAAAGCCCCTCTGCCGATAATACAGAGAATATCGAAATCATCAACGCAAAGCCTGTTCCTCATTAACCTAGTATACTCTGTCTCTTTCCTCTGCAAATCCTCCAGCAATTCAAGTTGTTCTTTTTCTGATACATCCAAAGATGCTATCTTTTGTTCTAGCACCAAACGCCTGCAAACAAAAAAAAATGGCCATTGAAAGACCTCTCATTGGATCAAACTCCTCTCATTATGAAACAAAAACATTACAGCTCCTACAACAACACCATTCAAATAATAACAGAAGAAGCTAATTTTTCTTCTCTTAGGAATATCAACAAACAGATGATATGCAAACAAAACTCCACCTTTCTTTACGTTGTTGAATATGTCTCATGCGCCTATTGTAATGGTCTTCGATATACTTCTTCGCTGCAGCAACTTTCTCCAATGTTGAATTTGAAACCAACCCTTCATCCTCAAAATTCTCCTCAGCCTCCGATGTCACCTTCGTCACCACCTCCTCGTCTTGATTCTCCATTTTTTTTGGTTTCTCTCCCAAGAAAAGAAAAAAAAAACAATCCTTTAGCCTCTCTCTCTCTAAATTCAGAGAACCTCTCGCATCTCTCTTCGCTCGATCAACTGTGAGAATATTATGATTGCGAGAAAGAATACAAGTCTCTTCTTCTCCATCGCTCAAACGGCAATTTACAAGTTTGGATTTTGGAATTCAGGAAAACAAAAAAAGGAATCAGAAATTATTACCTTTGGTTTTACTATTTTTGCTATATTCAGGAAAAAGGAAAGATACAAATCATTTACAAATTAAGGCCCGACACGTGGAGTACCTAAGTGGATGAATTTTATATGTTTTGAACCAATTCGAAATTACTGTAAACCATTTTTTACTTGTGATGGTAAAATTTAAGCTATATATTTTATGAATAACGTTAATCATAGTAAATTTTGAAAAGTGAAAAATTAATATGAAAATTAAATATGTGGTAATACATTAATTTTATAGAATTTTAATAAAACATAATTTATACTAAAATTATTTAAAAAAGTCATTTTTGTCTGAGTTTAGGTATATAAATATTTGCATGTTTCATATGTGGGAAGTGGAAACTTATATCTCACCAAGGAATAGGAAACAAATTATATAAACACACACATATCATAGAATTTTAATAATAAAAAATTATATATATATGTATATATATATACCAAAAATATTATTTTGTGAATTAATTTGAGTTTTTCTTCTTTTCTTTTTTTTTTAACATCAAATTAATTTGAGCTTAGCTATGTAAAATGTGTATGCTTGTTTCATATGGAAGTGGAATCTTAATTTTTGGCTAAGGAAGATAGTATTGGTGCTGAGATTAATTTTGAACAAGTTGATCCCTCATTTAAGGTTTGGTTCTATATAAATTATTACACTGTCATAATTCATAAACTTATTGATAATAAAAAAAAATATTGTATCTTATTGATAAGGGTCACATAGTTCTATCACAAAATATTTATTCATAAAGATGCGTAAGGATGATGAGATTATACGTTCACGAAGAATTTGGAGTTTGTGTTCACCTTGAAACCAAATGTAATGTTCAACAAACTAAAATTTTCATTTTTTATGGGTTTACAAACATAATCCAAAGTCCAAACCACCATAACTCTTTTTTTTTAGTCTATCACATAAATATCACAATTTACAATCCATATATAATTTACATGCATGTATAATTAACTAAAAAATACTGCAACTTCAAATCAAGGAGAAAACATATTAGGCAGTTGTATTAAACACTATCATTAGAAAACCGGATTCTTGATTTCCAATCGCGAATCGCAGACCGGAGTGTATGGTTTGGTGTAAGCTTGAAGTGGTCGAGCTTTTGTCGAGTCACTGGTGAAATGTTGTGTTTCTCAAGCCACGCTAAGATTGCTTTCTTCTCGTATGTGAATCCATCGGCTGCAATCTCTGGCTCCTCCATTATCTCCTGTATAATAATAACATAAACATACTTCAAAATCAAAAGCTACTTCAAATTTCCGGTTATTGAAATCGTAAACCGAACCAGGTGAGCTTTTCCTTACCCGTATGATTGGACAAAAGTAATGACTTGGTGCACGTAAATTGCTTCCTTCTTTCTTTATTTTCGAACTTGCTGTCTCTAGTAGCCGTTTCAAAACCGGTATAACTTCCGATTCAAGATCCGGTCTATCTCGGCATCGAAATTCCGCACATTTTAAACCGATCCTAGCCAACTCTTCGGTTTCAGCCAAAGGCCAATCGGTAACCGATTTATCTAGCATGTCGGTTAACGTTCCTTTCTTTACCGCGTTTTCGACCGCTGGTACAAGCCCGTTCGGCTGACGAGCTGTCAACAGCTGAAGAATGGTTATACCGAAAGCGTAAAGATCCGATTTTGTTCTAATTGTTCCGGTTCTATGGTATTCCGGATCAATGTAATGCAATGTACCAGCAAGAACCGAATGTCGGTACATCGTGACATTTTCCGGTGCAACATCTGTAACCAGCTTGGCTAATCCGACATCCGCGATTTTGCTCACATAGTTCCGGTTTAACAAGATGTTTCCCGGTTTTAGGTCGCGGTGAACAATTGGTTCCGGTTTTGAGCTGTGCAAGAAGGCTAAACCGCAAGCTACCTCGAAAATTACCCTAAACCGGATAAACCAAGGCAAAGGCGGTTTATTTTTCCTGTGAAATATATATTCCTCGAGGCTTCCATTCTCCAAATACTCGTAAACCAAACAACCATTCTCCGGACAAGCTCCGAGGAGAAGAACCACATGTGGGTGTCGGAGTTGGCTTAGAACCTCAACCTATAGAGTTGAAATCAACCGAATCAAACCATAAGCTTAACCGAAACAAGACATAGTTTAAGTAATGGTCACATTACTCATTAGTTACTTACCTCTTTCAAGAACTCTTGTTTCTTCTCCGGTGTATCTAGCCGGACAACCTTAACAGCCGCCGGCGTGCTATCAAGGCTACAACGGTAAACTTTGCCATATCCTCCTTCTCCAATCACTTTTTTCTGTGAGAATCCTTCGGTGGCTGTAACAATCTCCTCAATTGTGTATTTCCTGTACCGGTGATCGAGACCTAAAAGCTGATCGATCACTTTCTTCTTCTCCAAGTAAGTCTTTAAAGCATTCACCTCCGCGATCTGTCGCTGACAAAACTCTCTTGCAAGCAACGCTTTCGCAGCTTCAACCTCTTTCACCGCCTTCATGTGCCGCTCTTTCTCCAGCGCCGCGGTTTTCCTCTGCAATGCTTCTTTCTCCACGGCATTGTTCACTAGTCTAGCTTCTTTCGAACATTCAGTGGAAAGCATTTGAACCTAGCAGAAACCCCAAAACAAACACTTTACTTAGGGAACAAGCAAGCAAAATGATTTTGATTCAGAGACGGATGTTATATATATATTTGTGTACCTTGCTTTGTGTGGAGGAAAGCTCTTCACAAGCTTGTTTATATTTAACAACCGTACTTTGTAACTCCTTCTTCAAACGCTCGACCTCTGTTTCAATCTCAACCTATCAAACAACACCAAATTATTCAAAACTCTCTTTACTAGTCTAATCATTGCACCAAAACATGATAGGCTAGTAAGGTAACCTTCTTGGATTTTCTTGATGTCACGGGTTGGGAACCAGAGCTTCTCTGTTCGCTAACGTTGTTCTCAAGATTGGATTGAGTTTCGGTACAAGTCTCATCAAAATCTGAGTAATTTAGCTGCGGTATATCTGATCCTCCACGCCTCCTTAAAATGTCTTGAAATGTTGTACTAGAAGCCTTACTAGTTGGAGTTGACGTCGTTTGGGGTCTATTATCAGGAAGGCTTAATGCATCTAGTTTCAGCTCTCTGGCTGATGCTGACCTCCTCGTGCCTGCCTCTTCAACATCCAAAAGAAAGAGAAAAAAACCTCAGCCATGCATGGTTCAAGTCAAAGTCTAATTTGAACCTTTTTTTAATTTACAGTATGTGTAATATACCTGTAGAATGAAGAGGATCGGGTAACGTTTGAGACCGTACACTATGGAAACTAGCCGCCCAGTCTCTCAGGAAGACATGGGAATTAGTCGAGGCTGCGGATGGACTTGTGCACGGCTCTGATGATTAGACGGTTAACAAGATTAAAGACAAAGTCTTTAGGAAGAAAAAAGGGAAAGAAAACAAAAAAAATGGTTACCTCCGATGAGTAACGTATCCATAGATTTTGTAGTGATTCTGTCTTTACACACAATGTATACTTCACATGTTCCTGGTACGTATTTTAAGACAGTCAATGGTACTCCTGGACCTCTTGTTCTCCTAAACCGAATAACCCGACACGTTAGTGTATGAGTTGATTGAGAAGAATGTAAACCAAACCGATCGAGGCATCGAGCTATGTAATTTTTACCGGGTGAATATGTTTGAAGTGAATGATCCCATAACCAAACTGTTAACACCTGATTTGGATATGAATCTGAGAAGTGCTTTCGCAGGATCGTCGTACTCTAGCAATAGAGTCTCTACCTGAAGGTCACAAAGGTTGAGGAAATCTACAGTTTGACCCTGAATTTATCTACATTTGTATATAAATTTGGACTGAAAATGAAATGAACCAACCTTGGTAACACTAGTACTCTTGCACATTTTCAAGAAGGGAACAAAGACTTTTTCAAATCCTTTTTTCACATCTCTCACATACATTTCCACCACCCTCTCCTCCACTTCCTCCACCGGCAACCTCTCTCCGGCTGCAACAACGCCATTCTTGTAAACATTACTCTAAAATATAAATGTACTAGTCGATCCACAACCAAAACTACATATGTAATATCAAAAAAATTCTTACTAACCGATCGTTTTACCTCATTAGAAGAAATAAGAAAAACTAACTAATTATATATTACTATATGAATTTATTTCCCTTTTTTACCAACATGTAAAAGAAAGAAGGAAAAAGGTTTTGCTTATATTCTTTTGTCTTTTTGGTTATATAAAAATATAGCCGATCAATAACCAAGAAAATATATAAGTCATTTATGAACATTCGGAAAAGAAACAAAATTTTGGTTATACATCATAAAGAAAGAAATTATGTTTTATGTATTTCTTTTGTCTTTTGGTTTCTTTCACTTCTACTATATATAATACTAGTCGGTTGTCCGCGCTACGCGCGGGAGTTTATTACATTGTTTATGAGTAATTGGTTCGTATTTTATTTTCTACTCAAATTTTTCACTATACCATACTTTTTTTTTTAACTTAAATTATGTTTGTATAGAAAACCTATTGAGTTTAGCTTCATTAGTTGTTGAGAAATTAAGTGTGTATAGTATAAGGCGAAGTGTGAGTATAAACGGAAGTGCGGTGGAGAATCATTGAGAAACTCATAAACATGTGCTATTAGGGTTTTTACCAGATATAGATATAGATGTTAATATTGTTGGTGTTTTTAATATGTTGGCCTGAAATTTGAAAATGATTTGTGGGTTTCGGGTGAATTGTTGTATTTTTTATTGTTTACATTATCTCTTTATATATTGTCATATATATTTATTTTTTTTTACATTTTTTTGGGATTTGACGTAATTTATATCTCGTTGTGATCATTTTTATACTATTATATATTTGTTTCTGATTTTATGTTTTATATATTTTTTGTTTTTTCATATGGAACAATTTTTAAATTTAACATATTAGTATAATTTACTTTATATTTGGTTTATTTCATTTAATATTGTTTATTTATTTTAATTTTTATTAAATATAGTTAACTTTTTATTTTGTTTATTAGTTTAACATATGTGTTGTATTGGAAAATATTAGTTAAATTCATATTGGAAACCTTTAAATAATTTTTTGGTTTTTTTTACCTTTTTATACGTTTTTTTAAATGATAATTCATGTTTCGTTCCTAGCTATCTCATTTATGTTGGAAAATTTTGTGAGACATAAATTAGATAGATTTATATACTCAATATTTCTTACTTTTTGTTCTATTCCCGTTAAATCTCATTATAATTTAGATTTAAATTGTGTAAATATAATCGAATTTTGTGTCATATTATTTTTAATTGATATATATATATATTTTAAACACTTAAAAACTATAATCTATTATTTATATATTTGTTAGTATAATCGATAATTAGTAAGTTTCTTTAACTTTTTAATCAATTATCTTTTTTAGTTTTATAATGTATAATATAAGAAAAGATTTTTCATATTCCTTTTTGGAAAATTTATTTACATAGGTCTAAATCTTAAAATTATATGATAAAATGATATAATTAATTTTAAAATTAAATAATAAAATGAGGTGGATGATGATTAGGATGATGATGTGGCTTAAGGAGAAGAGAGAAAAAGCTAACTTTATATATATAGATACATTAGTTTTAAGCAAACCAAAAACAAGAAATTTTTGAAATTATGTTTGATTAGGGGAGAGACTTACTAGGGGTAGGAATAGAAGTAATGGTTGGGATAACGTGAACCAACACGAACCTATCAGCCTTAGGTAAAAGATTATCGACGGCCCACCTTACAGCACGGCGACTTCCTGCGCCGCCTAGTTTGTCTCCGATCAAACCCTTCACGGCCACCGCCACAAATTGCTGACCCTCTTCCACCTTTGGACCACCACCACTCATTTCTTTCGTCAGCATCACCACCATCTAATCAATTTTACTTACGTATGCCACAAGTAACCAAATGATTATTTATTTTTAGTTGTGAATGATTTTACCATCTTGTTTTGTGTAAATGGGTGGGGAAATACAGTTGCGGAGATGGCTATCTCTCTGATCATGACTATATATATATTGGCTATCTCTCTGATCATGACTATATATATATATATATATATATATATATATATGTTTGGACCAAGTGTTAAAAATATATTTGATTACTTAGCAAACAATGATTGCTCTTTATTGAAGAAATTTACATGAGCTCAGAATAAAATTATAGAAATATATATGAAGTAGACTCATAGGGTTTGGATTATATATAATCTGTCTATTGACTTTAGGAACACTTAAACAAGATATATGAATTTTGTTGGTAATCACCGATACGGATCTTGCAGTCCTGGATAATTTATAATTTAATTATAAAATATATTTTTGGCAAACAGAGGAAGTAATCGATGGGGATGGTATGGAAATGGCCTCTAAAGGTTTTTAAATATATCCAATTAAATACTTTTTTTTTTCAAATTCGAACATTTCAAGACGGCCAACAAATTTATAATTGACATTTGTAGAGTTTTAGGTAAAGAGATTTTATATGTTTGCCAGTTGTATAATTAACATGTATGTTTCACCAATGTGAATGTCAAGTATTAATTTTATAAGTTTATATAATCTTATGTGCAAGAACATAGAATGATGTCGTCAATGTTATTTGTTTGTCAGTTGTATAATTAACATGTATGTTTCACCAATGTGAATGTCAAGTATTAATTTTATAAGTTTATATAATCTTATGTACAAGAACATAGAAATGATGTCGTCAATGTTATTTTCCGAATTCAAACTCTTCTTTGTCTCAAAATATATATGTACATGAAATAATCATTACTTTTGCTACTAAGATAGATAGCTTAGTAAGCTTTCAGAATTAATTAAATAGTAATTTTTGATTAGACAATTACATAACTTAGTTAGACTACTCGATTAATCTTGAAGGGATCATCGTTAAAAATAATATATATCCATCTATATTGCAGCTTAGTGTGACTCTTTTTTTTTTTTTAACATCTTTATGTATTTTAGTGGTCACGATTGCTTGCACATAAGAGTTGTTTTAGGATCTGATCATCTAATATATATTTGCAATTTTACGATCGATCTGGTTCTGATTTGGCTGTGTAAAAGTGTTTGCGATTATTTTCTATTATGTATCCATAAGTTGACCAAAAACAGTCTAATTTGTTTTTTTTGCAGAGCACAAGTGAGGAATATACTGGGAATAATTAAGTCTTAAGTATTAGAAAATGTAATACTCCAACGACATAAGTATAATTAAGTCTTAAGTATTAACTGGTTGTTTACAAGAACGACATCTTTAAACTAATTAAATACCTTAACCATTGTGTCACTCTCTGACTTTATTAAGTAAGCCTACAATATTCTTATATACACTTATACACACATTTATATGTACGATTAATCAAAAAAAACCGTAGTCCAAATTGACAGCAGACTAATGAGATAACTGAGAATAAGATAATTAAAACGTTTACATAAATTATTCACATTCTATATAGCACAGTACTATAATACTCTCACAAGATAGGTCTAAATGATATTAAAAGACCTTATTGTATTTTTCCATATTGTAGATGGCTAGCTTATACATATAAATACATTTAGAATTCTTTTCTTTTCTTTTTCTTAATTATAACAGTAAAGGCAAATTGTAAACTTTCATTTTTTTTTTTTTGTGACAGCAACAAAAATTTAATTTAATGTCAAGAAAACGATATCATGATTACTTTTTTTTTTAATAGATCTATGTATAGCCGAAGCTGTTTTTGGGTGGTTGTTAAAGTTTTATAGAATTTATATTTAATTGGAGCAAAATCCAGCTTATTATATATAGAACTCTCGAGAGATGTAGACGTTGTGTGAAATTGTAGCTAGGTCAAAAATTATGCACACACAACATGAAATAATGTTCCAATTAACATCATGTCTATCAAGAGAAACAAATATACTAACAGATCTACCCTCACTTAGTTTTGGTTACGTGATACGTTTTAATCATATTTTTAATGATTATATGAACAAATAACTCGAAATGGAGAAAACGTTTGCACGAAGACGACAGCTATTAATGATACCGTATTACTTTTGCGACATATAGCTAGAAAGTCCATAATTCAAACACTATTATATGCTATAGATTTTAGTCTTTAGACATATAGATTAGTATATGTGCCGGACAAAAATGAATAATAGGTACAAAGATGTAAAATGGTAAAAAAAGAAGAAAAATAGATAAAATGTAGACTAAAGGGTGGAAGAAAGGTACTTTTACCAGCTAGTTAAGCATATAATTTTGTCCACCAGGAAGATAGGACATCCTCATTAGGGGTATCTTATGAGGTTAAGATACTCCACTTTTTCAAAGAAAATTTTTATATAAGATATTTGATCTTTGTGTAGCCTTATTTTATATTTGATGTAATTAGTGTTTGTAATTTAATTTAATTAAAAACAAGAAAAAAGAAAACAGTATGATTTTGCAAATTGTCATCTTTACGGCCAAGTTGGCAAGTTATATATCCGACTCTCCGAGATTTTCAACGCTTATTTGGCGAGTTACGCTAATACTGTGAAGGTTGAAGAACGATGTGTGTGAGTCGTTAGGTAAGTCATTAGTGAAAAGAAAACGAAAGGTGAATGAAAAGACAAGACATGATATTCATGATCATCTATATCCATATATACAGAAACATTTGCTGCCATGCATGATAATGCATATTTAATATAGATAGATATAAGTATACTTATATATACATAGCCATGTATATATAGAGAGAACGAGAAAGAGAGAGAGGATCGGAGGAGACAAGAAGAGAGTAAGCACGCAGAGCTTTCGAGCATAAGCATGCTAGAAAAAGGAGCCATGTGTGCTCACTCTCTTCTGTCGCCTTCCTTATTTACTTACCACCTCCTTTAGTTTGCTTTCTTCATCTTCTTGCATAAAATCTTCATGCATGCTAGTTATATTATCAGCCTCGATCGATAGGTCACTAAAACTGAATGATGGTATGAACCAAGTATGCCTGATTTTGGGGTTTATATATAAGAAGGAGTCAAGGATTGATATGGGCCTATACATGATGATGCATGCAATTGATCATCCACTAGCTTATATATATATAAGTTTTACAAATATTCCACCGGATTAAACCCTTAACTGTTTTTTTTCTTGTCAATTTGAGCATATATATTCTCTCTTTTCAATAGTATCTTTGCATAACACATGATTAATAATAGAAAATGGTTAATATTATTCTACACTTATCGAAAACGAGACTTGTTCATCTCTACTAATTAGACACGTTATACGCGATACGTACTAACCAAAAGATAAATCGAATTGAAGTGTGACAAATTCTTGAGAGTGAGAGATCCCACTCAAAACGAAATAAACTATATGTTTAGTCATTGCGTAAGCAATCACTTGAGCACAATTAACTATTAAACTATACATAGGTTTAGACAATGTAAAGTGCATGAAAGATTCCCAAACTTAAAGATCTCAAGAACAGACATTGATCGTCCAATCAAAAGCCAAAGGAATAATGTAAGATCGAAACGTAAGCTAGATGAAATGATATTTAAAATGGAAGTAAAAGCGAATATTACTAAAGGGTTTTGAAGTTAAAATAAGTAAAGCCAAAAAGATGCTTAATTCAGAGGAAACGAATTAAGAACATCATCTTAATACTGTTTTTTTAATATTGTTTTGGCATTTGATATGATTCTCCATATCCACATTCCATTGTTGTATTCATAATGTGTGTTGTGTCTCACACAAGCACTACATTAAGCGGTCCCCTTTGATACGTTTTCTAGAAACATTGGCGTTTCAAGCGTTTCATGAGTTTAGTAGTCTCCATGTACCAAGTAAAAGTGTCCTTATTTTAAAATATGGTAACTACAGTCCTTATTTTAAAAAGCCTTTTTATCAAAATAATTCATAAATCTATAATAATATATATAAATGTTATCTACATTCGTATTTTTCATTATATACTTCTCTATTTTATTTTTTAAAAAAATTCATTATACAAATATATATTGTAAATTATTGCAGCCATTTAGTTTTGAACCGTTGAAACATTTTGGTTTTTTTTACGAAACCATTGCAATTTTTAGCTTTTATTTTATTTTTTGAATTGTTGAAATATTTGGCGAACTGTTATAACATTTTGTATATTCTAATTTCTAAATATAAGTCTGTCCTCTTTCGGTATAAACTCTTATAACATTTTGTATATTCTAATTTCTAAATATAAGTCTGTCCTCTTTCAGTATAAACTCTTTACAATGCTTTTTATTTTCTAATTACTAAAACACGGTTTGACTAACCATTGCAACATTTGGTTTATTTGACGTACCATTACAACTATTGGTTTATTTTGCGAACCATTGTAAATTTTAGTTTATGTGATGTACTATGAGCTAGGTTTCGAAAGATTTTAAAATAAACAATAAATTTATGTAATACTACTAGTTGTGAGTTCAGATTTTCATACCAGCTTGGAACAAATCAACAATGGAGGAACATCTTAATATTTTCATACCAGCTTTTTAGTATTTGAAAGATTATATAATAAATAATAAATTTATGTAATATGAACTATAAAATAATCAATTTATTTAAAATATAAATAATTTTTTGTAAAGTCTATAATTACGATTTAGGAAGTATTGCATATTTTATTATATTAATTTAAATTACAGTTTTGCCATCAAAAGAACTTCTGACTCGTCCGGAAGGTTTGCTATCTAAGATAAGAGGAGTTTATTTCACAAAAATAACTTAGCTGACAAAATGTTAAAATATAATTAATTTAGGGACTACAAGTATAATTAAGTAGAATCACTACTCGGCCGGTTAGGGGATTGCTTCTTCTTACTCGTCATTGGTGGTGTAATCGCCGGCGTTCTGCAAGAGTATCACCGGAAAAGTTGCAAAGAAGCAGAAGAATATGTACGGAGACGCTACAAACTGGAATGAAGATGAGTATAGAGAAGCAATACTGAAGGAGCGAGAGATACATACACGTACAGTATTCAGAACCGCCTGGGCTCCTCCGGCGAGAATCCCTAATCCGGACGCCTTTGTTGTCGCCTCCAGCGATGGGACCTTAGCTTTCCATTCTCTGAACTCGCTTGTGTCTCAATCGGCGAGTTATGGGTACTCTAGAAGTCAGGATGTTATGATGGCTGAACCTGAGAGAGTGGTTAGGGCACACGATGGCCCTGCTTATGATGTCAAGTTCTACGGTGAAGACGATGATGCTTTGCTCCTCAGGTAGAGACTTCAACTAAACCCCTTTGTTGATTGATGGTTCTTTGAAATTGTAATTGATAGTTTGAAATTTCAATCTGGGGTTATGTAGTTGTGGTGATGATGGTAGAGTTCGAGGTTGGAAATGGAAAGAATTTTCTGAATCAGAGGTGTCTCTTCACTTGCAAGGTGTGTACACCATTTTTGTGGTTGGTGCTTTTTTGGAGTTTGAAGATTAAAAGCTTAGTGGTTCTTTTCTTATGATATACAGAGAATCATGTGAAGCCATTGCTTGAATTGACTAATCCACAACACAAGTGAGTAATCTTCATTTTGATTTTAGCTGATCACTATGTCAGTGCAAGTGCTATTATAATTAAGGGTGTGAAATGTCAGTATCCGTACTAGTTCTTGATCCTGGTGAGACTCTATTCAACTGATTTATTGATGGATATGGTCTTTGTTTTCTTTTCTCATAGAGGTCCGTGGGGTGCTCTTTCACCAATGCCTGAGATCAATGCCATTTCTGTTGATCGTCAGGTTGGGATTTCATTTCAAGTTATTTACTTGATATAGATGTCCAGTTATCTCTCATTGCTTTCTTCCAGATTAACTATTACCCATTCCCTTATTTTGCGTTTATGATAGTCAGGAAGTGTATTTACAGCAGCTGGTGATTCTTGCGCATATTGTTGGGATTTGGTATGCATTTGATCGTTTTGAATGTCTATCGTTGTATACTTGTATTACTACAGACTACAGATGTGATATGGAGATATCTAAGCTGCCTTGAAAAATTTGTTTTTATTCGACATTTTCAGGAGAGTGGTAAAATCAAAATGACCTTCAAGGGGCATACAGACTATTTGCATACCGTAGTTTCTCGTAGTTCTGCAAGTCAGGTAATGGTGTTTCCATAAATTACGACTTCATATTCATATCCATATCTGAGTAACACTTTTGAATTTTTGGCTGATCATACTACGTCTCTTGCTCTAGATATTGACGGGTTCAGAGGATGGGACTACGAGAATCTGGGGTATTTTGCTCACGCCCTTTTTTTTAATGCCGTTGTTTCTAGTATTATGTTTGGATCATCTATGGTTATAGAACTTTCAAAATCTTCATGTTGGTACTTGGGATATAATGCTCCTCAGTTTTGTTGACTGCTTCTCAAAACTCTATGATAATTCATTTGGTGATTACAAAACTTTTCACTGTATTTAGTTTATGTGGTATACTTTACTCGTCTAGACTAAGCTTTGTACACTCAGAATGACTTTGTTTAATCAACCAGATTGCAAAACGGATAATTCAATGTGATGATTGCAAAACCTTCCACTATATTTACTTTAGGTTCCATTACACATGGTATACATTACTTGTCTAGACTAAGCTTTGTACGCTCACGGCTTCCTTTTGTTTTATCAACCAGATTGCAAAACGGGGAAATGCATTAGAGTAATTGGTTCCCAGGATAAAAAGTCCCGCATCCGCATTAGTTCTTTGGCCCTCGATGAAAGTGAAAGCTGGTTGGTAAGAATTAAGCAAATGTATATTCTCATTATATTTTCAAGCATGGTACTTCTTTGAAGGGGTTGTTGCCTCCACTAACCTAAGAATTTTGTTCCTTTTTCCTGGTGAATCACTTTGAACTTTAGTTACTGTTATTGCCATATGTGTCTCCTTTCAGGTTTGTGGACAAGGTAAAACTTTAGCTTTATGGAATCTTCCTGCCTCAGAATGCGTATCAACGATATCCATCCCTGCACATGTACAGGATGTGATGTTTGATGAAAAGCAAGTAAGTAAAACAAGATACATCAAAATCTAAGCAGTGTAATTTAAATCCTGGGAGGCCATAGGTGTTACTTGTTTATCAAGGCTTAATAAGTTTATGTAGTATCAAAACATCTGTAATCTCTTTGAATCATCTCACTTCAACGAAATTGATAAAAAAAAATTACTCTTTTCTAAAATAGAAACAGAGATCAACTCATAGTTTTAATTTCTCTGTCAAGGTTAAACATCATTGTTTAAATATTGTCTTTGTCTAACAAGTATCGCACATTCGCACTATCAGATTTTGACTGTAGGAGCAGAACCAATTCTAAGGCGTTTCGACTTAAATGGAGCTTTGCTTTCCCAAATTCAGTGCGCTCCTTGTTCAGTATTTTCCATTTCCTTGCATCCAGCAGGGGTATGTTTCTAATTCCTTCTTATATCCCCGTTTAATATGTGTTTGCTTATCACTTTAAAGGTCCGTTATATATTGTACTTAGAGATAACGCCTTGTTACTTCTAATGTTATGTGAATTTGTAACCTCTTTTGGAGTAAACACTGCTTTTGGTGAGTAACCATTGATCCAATGCTTTTGTATCTGCAGGTAGTTGCTGTGGGAGGTTATGGAGGTCTTGTTGATGTCATCTCTCAATTTGGAAGCCATCTCTGCACATTTCGTAGCAGCTTATTGTAAAACTCCTTACCATTTCTCGGTTCCTGCTTCTGAAATAGAGTTCAAGATCCCGTTTCACATATGTTCAGAAGGTTTGGGAGGGCAGGGAAGACAGTCTTTTGGTTCGGTTCTGCTTGATTTGACTATAGACCAAATCGTGTTTGGTTCAATGTAATTGGTTTGTGGTTCAGTAGTTGTTATCGAATTTGAAACCATCCAAATGACATTTAGACCGGTTTAGTCTGATCACGTACATTTAATGCCGTTGAGTTTCAAATTTTGCGACGTCTGTTTTCTTAAATTTGATCCCAACATTAATCAAAAAGGGAAGCGCAATGCAAACATAAATAAAAATTTCACCATGTTAGTTGATTTAGTACATGGACAAAAAATAGTTTCCATAGCGATAACAAAGGCCCCAGAAAACAACATCACTAATCTAAAGCTCAAAACATCCCTCCTGATAAGAGAAACCAAAATCCAGCAATCAACAAAACCAAAGAAGAAGAAGAAGGCGAAGAAGCTGGGGAAGCAACAATCTGAATAGGGAAATTGCATTGTCCCTGAGATATATTCTGTGTGGTAATGGTGGCCAAACCTTGGAAATTACAAGCCATCTCATCTTGGTTCTTCACTTGGAAGTACATGTTAAACGCATATGACGCATTCCCAGCTGCATCAAGACCGTTGCAAGAAGACCCGTAACCAAGCGCTGTGCAATCCGAGAAAGTGCAGGCGAAATCTATGTTAGCCGCAAGTTTTGTCAAATCTTTAGCTGCTGGATTAAACATACACCACTTGTTCGATAGATATGACACGTTTTGCGCACCAATCAACATCTTGTTCTGGCCTTGACCTGATAGATCTATAGGAAACTTAGGTTGCCCGTCGAATTTGAATATTCCCCAGTGCCGCTCAAACTCTCCCGGTGCTATACTTTTTGCATCTTCATCAAGTAATCCGAACAAGTATACCTCAATGTAGGTGGGTCTCAGTGGAGTACCTTTGTTTGTTCCAAGCCTTGGTAAAAGACCGTTGTAGAATCTGTAAGCATCACCTGCGAACACCCGATGTAAGAAACTCAAAATCAAAAACAATTCATGAATGTGAAATTGCATCTAAAGCACTGAAAAATGTAAGATATCTACCGCTATTTGCGTGTTTGTCACCCTCTGTTGGCCAACCAACTTCTCCAACGATTATTGGCATATCTCCATGACCAACAGCTTTCAAAGACGATACCAAAGTGTCGAAATTGGCATCGAAAACGTTTGTGTAAGCAATACCATGGTCATCTACTGGTGTTGCGCCATCGAAGAAGGCGTAATTGAGTGGGAAATCATCATTCCCATAGAGACTTAAAAAAGGGTAGATGTTAATTGTGATGGGCGCATTGTTCTTGCCAAGAAAATCAACAATCTGAGTCATTTGACCGATGATATCAGGACGGAATCTTCCCGCAGATGGCACAGGATTGCTTGGTGGTGAATCGTAGACATCCGCGTTTAAAGGAACTGTCGCTTTGACGCCGTTTCCTACCCCCGCTTCATTTAAAGCGTTTTGGATGTTTTGAAGTGCAGGGAATGTGAGGTTTATAAATGTTCCGTTGTATGATTTGAGGAATGGCTCATTCCCAACAGCCACAAACCTGAAACACAAATCCACAGGAGATAAACCTTCACTAAGACATACACAAACTATTTCTCTGAACCAGTGTTCTAAATTTGACATTGTTCATACAAGATAAAAATTTCCAGAGATATGATTTCACAACCAGACATAACATCAGAACCAATCAAATAAAGAAAAAAGGCAGAGGGAGAAGAAGCTCACTAACGTGATATTGACACCACCATCAAAGTTATAACGAGTGACATTCTTACGAACCCACTCCTTAGCTCTGTCATAACTTCCCATGACTTTAAGCTGATCATTAGGAATAGCAACCATAACTTCAAGACCCGAACCAGCAAGTGCACCCATTGTGGTCTCATCCGCATCAAAAAGCTTAACTTTTTTGATGTTATTGTCCTTAAGCATTTGAACCACTGTCTTTGGCGGTAGCTTATGCGTAGCCATCGTTCCCCAGTTCACACCCAACCCATCTACCACAATACCCATCATCCCAAATCCAACGACGAGGGCCAACAGATTCATCATCCTGAGAAACAAAGAACCCAGAAATCTCAATTAAAACCCAGAAATCGAAAATGCCGTTCAATCCAAAGATCAGAAAGTACAAACCTTTACACGAAGAATCTAAGAGATAATTCAAAATTTGAAATGGGAAAGAGACCTTTTCCACTGAGACAGCTTGTCGGCGAGCAACAACAAAAGATTGATTGATTTTTTTATTTCTCTCTTTTACTATTTGTGGAGAAAAGTTTTCAGCTTTGATCTTTTCTCTGATTGATCTCGACAGTGTAAACGCTTTTGTGGTTTTGGGTCTTGAAAGTCTCTAACTGACCGCGAGAGAGTTTATAACTGAAGCCTACGAAACTGAGAGAGATCGTTTGGTCAAAAGCCCAAATTTAGTGAACATTGCAATTGTTTTGGTTATTTTCAAAACTACATTCAATATTCTTGTTGAGGATCAAAATTTTGTGAGTCATAAAATATGGATACAAAATAGTAAATTAGCAAAGAAAATTTGCGAATTTCAATAAAATTTACCTCACAAGTTATTCTGGATACAAATTCATAATCCTCAAAACAAAACAAGGTGATTGATCATTTACAAATGCTTATGTAAAAAGAATCATCCTTATAAATAAATTTAACCATACCTAAAATTGGGAAATGTAATTGTAGGATATCTTCTTTTTTTGCCAATCATATTTGGATATTTATAAGAAAAAACACTAATTTTGGGGAAAATAGTTTATACAAAATTACAAAATCCATAAAAATTAATGACAGTCTATAATTTCATTAGTGGATTAAAAAGGGGAAATTTCAAAAGTAACCCTTTTTAAATATCACTTTTTGAATGCCTTTTAATAAATAAATAAATCACTTTTTAAATGCATATTTTTTTAATCCACAGTATTTTCCAAATCTTTAACTTTTTAAAACCATTAAACTATCTACACAAATTCATTTACCAGTAATAATGGTTCTAAAAATTAATGAAAAATCCATGTAAATATGATGGGTTTTCATTTGAAAATTATGAATAAATTTTGAGATATTTTTCTATAATGGAATTTTTTTTCTAAAAATATGAAATCAACTGTATAACTGAAACATGTTTGGTGTGAATAAAAGGGGGAAGAGTTTTATCGAATAATATATACAATAAATAAATAATAAGATGAAAAATCCTAGGAACTTGATATTGTATTGCCGGTTAACTTAGAGTGAATGACATGGTTTATACTATTCTAGTTAGTTGAATTAATGAGAAATGCCTCAGTATCATAAGCACTTCTCATAAAGTCCCTTAACCCTCACATAAATTCAACAACAAAAAAAAATGAAAATTTCACTCTCATGACAATCTTCCAATAATTTTATAAGTTTTATAACTGATTTTAAATTAATATATTTGAGTACTGTGTAATTTTTTAAGTGTTTTAAAATAATTTTGGTACCGCACTTCTTCCACAGTAAAAACGTAGTTAATGTAAACTTGAAAATGAATGGCTAAAGAGACAATGTTAAAAAACAAGAAGGTGAAAAAGGAGTCAGAGGGAGAGGCTAAGAAGACCAATGCATGGCATTGCTTTCACTGTCTGACAGTAACACTGTGTCACGACCCATTCTTCCCGTTTTCCATTTGTTTGTTTATTTTACTTATTACAAATTTATAATTATTCCTTTTGTTTGTACATATAAAACGTTTTAAAAAATGTTCACATGATTTTCTTTGAGATTATATTAATTTGACAGCTAATTATTGTTAAAATACTGTTCTGTTCCCATTAACCAACTCGAGCTGAAACAAAACCGTGTTCAGAGAAACGGACGTGAGAATCAAATACAAGATAATGTACTTTTATTATTATTATTTATTATATATAAATAAATGAGAAATTCCAAATCAATTCAGCAACTAGAGATAATGTAATTATATATCTTTATTATATATCTTTATTATACCAAATAAATTAGAATTATTATATATACAAAATGCCGACATAATAATTTTCGAGTCGAAATCAAACTGGATGATGTAATTATTTCTAATTTGTGCTTCTATTTTACAAAACGAAAAATAACTACAATTTGTACACAACGGAAAAGCTATATTTTGAATACTATCCTATTATACAATGAATACGAATGATTATTATACATTAGAATCAAAATACTTCCCTAACTGAATTATGTTGGTTCAAAATTGAATATGTGATAAAACAAAAACTTCGTGGATGCTTAAATCTTGAAGATAAACAAATATTAATAGAGTCTAGTTGATTTGGATTCTTATATCAAATTATTAAACATCGGATATGATAACTAAGTCGTATTAGCATCTACTTGATAAAATTTGATAGTGACTTGACGTTCATAACTTAGCCGATGAGCTTGGTTTATTATGTCATCAAGACGTTTCTATCATCAGCTAACTCCACTGATGTTAAGTAATTCTTACATCGGTTGGTTCTTTCAAACTCAATCACAAATTCTACCGACCACAAAAATAGTTTACAGATATTATTACTAAACAGATGTTAGTATATTTTACAGATATAATATTTATCTTAAAGATCATAATTATTTTTACAATTTATTAGGAAAATTGTTTTCCTTATGTAATAGATTCATCAACTTGTTCTTCAAGAAATGCACTCAATGTCAATGATCATTTATTTTTTCGAATTTTCTTATTTGGATGAATGATATATATACTTTTATTTTTCTTTACAATTTAATTAAAAGATCAGATTCCAACAATATCACAAAACATTAAAAAAATAATTTCTTAATGTGAACATATTGAATAACAACATCTCAATTATGATCTTTTAAGTCAAGAACAACATCCCAATTAGAGAACATAATTTCAAAACCAAATTAAAAAATTAGAAAATAATTAAACAAAACATAACATTTTTTAATTAATAGGATTGGTATGAATAATATTCTCTCACTCGAGGAACTTATGCAAAATATTAAAATAGGGATTGGTATTTAAAAACAAAAATAAACAAAAGAGAAAATAAAAACAAAAACAAAAATATCCCAAACACCGCTTTTTAATTAAATCTTTCGTCACCATTGTTGTCATCTTCTTCCTTCTATCTCTCTCTCGTGAATCTTTTTTCATTTCTTCTCTTCAATCTCTCAAACCCCTTTTGCTTCTCTTTATAGCTAACAGACACGATTCCACCGATTCTCTCAGCTTCTTCTTCTTCTTCCTTCCCTTCTCTTTACAATACCTTCTCATATTCAACTTTTATTATTCTTCTTCTTCTTCTTTCTCCCATTAGATTCTGATTCTCTCAAAACAGAATCTTTTTTTCAATTTCATCTGCATGTTTCTCGATTCTCTCTGACGCCTTCCTTCTAACGTTCTTCGAAGCTGCTTCGTTCGAACCGCTTTCTGGAAATGGCGATTCTGGATTCTGGAGGCGGCGTTACTACGGCGACGGCGACGGAGAACGGTGGCGGAGATTTTGTGGATCTTCGTCGACGGAAATCGAGATCGGATTCCAACGCACTTCTTTCTGGTTCTGATAACACACCGTCTGATGATGTTAGACCTCCGGCCGACGTTAGGGATCGGATTGATTCCGTTGTTAACGATGACGCTCAGGGAACTCCTGCCAATTTGGCCCGGGATACTGAAATCAGGGAAACCGGTGGTGGTGGAAGAGGAGGCGTAGAAGGGAGAGGAAACGCCGAGACTACGTATACGTATCGACCGTCGGTTCCTGCTCATCGGAGAGCTAGGGAGAGTCCACTCAGCTCCGACGCAATCTTCAAACAGGTAACAAAGAAAACTCGGAAACTGTAACAATTTTTGAAGTTGGTGATTGATACTCGAGGAGAATTTCAAATTGAGTTCCATGTCTAGACTTGCGCTTTCTTTTAGAGAGCGATATGGATTGAGTTTGATGATTGTATTTACATTGCAGAGCCATGCCGGATTGTTCAACTTGTGTGTAGTAGTTCTTATTGCTGTAAACAGTAGACTCATCATCGAAAATCTGATGAAGGTTAGTTGTTTCTTACTCCTACTGCTTTCCAACATTTTAGAAACGAATTGCCTTTAAATCTTTGCTGACAACTTTATCAGAGACTTACATTTGTTGTTTTTGCTATCATTCATCTAGTATGGTTGGTTGATCAGAACGGATTTCTGGTTTAGTTCAAGATCGTTGCGAGATTGGCCACTTTTCATGTGTTGGTAAAAAGATGTTTTTCTCAGCAATGTTACATCCTTATATATATATTATGATTTTAGTGCTTCAGTTCTTCTTTAACTATTCCATTGCAGTCTCTCCCTTTCAATCTTTCCGTTGGCTGCCTTTACGGTCGAGAAATTGGTACTTAAGAAATGCATATCTGAACCTGTGAGTAAACTAATATTCTCCAGCCATTATGGATTTTGTTTATTCCAGAAAATTTTCGTTTTCTGAAGAAACTTATAGTTTTTTTCTTGTAATACTATAGGTTGTCATCATTCTTCATATAATTATCACCATGACAGAGGTTTTGTATCCAGTTTACGTCACCCTAAGGTGAGAATGAATCTAGTGTGTTTCTGGTCTCAGCTTCTGATACCCTTTTTAACTTTAGTTGGCTAACTCTATGATCTTGGAAATGGACAGGTGTGATTCTGCCTTCTTATCAGGTGTCACATTGATGCTCCTCACTTGCATTGTGTGGCTAAAGTTGGTTTCTTATGCTCATACTAACTACGACATAAGAACTCTAGCCAATGCAGCTGATAAGGTAAAATACGAAAAATAAATATTTATGTATTCACTTGCATTGTGTTACTATTTTAACCAGATACTGTTCTAAACTTTAGGCCAATCCTGAAGTCTCCTACTATGTTAGCTTGAAGAGCTTGGCATATTTCATGGTTGCTCCCACATTGTGTTATCAGGTAATGAGATGGGTTTCCTGCTAAGAGCACAACCATTCTTACACTTGCAAGAGTTTCTTGTCTAAACCTCGCGTATTTTCTTTTTTCCCAGCCAACCTATCCACGTTCTCCATGTATACGAAAGGGTTGGGTGGCTCGCCAATTTGCAAAACTGATCATATTCACTGGATTCATGGGATTTATAATAGAACAAGTGCGTTTCCTATACCTTGCTTTATTATTTTTCCTTGGTGATCATCATCCCTGCATTGTCACCACTTGACATTTTTCTGTACTTCTCTGGCAGTATATAAATCCTATTGTGAGGAACTCAAAGCATCCTTTGAAAGGGGATCTTCTATACGCTGTTGAAAGAGTGTTGAAGCTTTCAGTTCCAAATTTATACGTGTGGCTCTGCATGTTCTACTGCTTCTTCCACCTTTGGTATGCTGCGATTCCTTCCCTTTCAACATAATTTCCAAAGTAGAACAACTGAAAAAGGCTACATCTCCTCAAGAAATTGATAACTTAGTTTCTCATAGTCTGTGATGTAATATCAGCTACTCAACACAAATCTCTTTGCATCGGCCTTGTCCACAGGTTAAACATATTGGCAGAGCTTCTCTGCTTTGGGGATCGTGAATTCTACAAAGATTGGTGGAATGCAAAAAGTGTGGGAGATGTGAGTAGTTTTACTCAAAAAAACTTGAGGTTTTTAATGTTATCGTTTTTGGGTCACCTAACTAACCAAATTTCATGTATTCACTCTCTTTCTTGATCAGTATTGGAGAATGTGGAATATGGTATGGTTCTCTTCCTCAAACATCTCCTTCATTTCTGTACAAAATAGAAGAGGAGAGCTAATCAACGTCTTGTTTTGTTTGACAGCCTGTTCATAAATGGATGGTTCGACATATATACTTTCCGTGCCTTCGCAGCAGGATACCAAAGGTGAGTGAGATATATACTAATATGCAATTGTCGAGATTTCTTTCTGTGCTTTATAACTTAAGTCTTTAACCCTCCACTCATTTGTTTTGCAGACACTCGCCATTGTCATTGCTTTCTTAGTCTCTGCAGTCTTTCATGAGGTATATATACTTTCTGCATAGCCCTGTGTCTAGACTCTAGACACATGAACCACATATGTTTGAAGAAATGCCAATATTCAAAGTACTGTTCTTACTTATTGATATCATTTTTAAAAATTTTCCTTTTGATAGCTATGCATCGCAGTCCCATGCCGACTCTTCAAGTTATGGGCTTTTATAGGGATAATGTTTCAGGTAAGAAAGTTAATCTTGCAGTCAGATTTTTCACATGCAATCGGCGATAATATGTCACTTTAGTCTCATTTTCTGACCAACAACCATTGTGGTGTTTGAGTTAGGTGCCTTTGGTCTTTATCACAAACTATATGCAAGAAAGGTTTGGCTCAACGGTATGCTCTCAAAACCCGATAAAATAGAACAACTTACTAATATATAATAAGAGCCGAGCCATAACTTGATAAAGTGTATCTGTTTTGGAATGGGGTCATTATTAGGTGGGGAACATGATATTCTGGTTCATTTTCTGCATTTTTGGACAACCGATGTGCGTGCTTCTGTATTACCACGACCTGATGAACCGCAAAGGATCAATGTCATGAAACAACGGTTCAAAAATTTGACTTTCTTCAAACATAAATGTGGTTATGATGCTAAAAGAAGAAAGAGAGTGTTATAACCATAGAAGAAGAAAAGAAAATTAGAGTTTGTTGTATCTGCAAAAATTTTGGTAGAGACAGAACGGTTTTGAGTTGTGAATCTTCGTTTGTCAGTCTTTTGATCTTTTGGTCTGCTCTTGTCTTTAACCCCCAAGCATGAAGCAAAGTTAGATTGGAGATTTAAGCGATATTGAATTTTGTTATGGTGTAAAGAATAAAATAAAAACTGTTGTAATAATTTGTTCACACAAGAAAAATAAATGGTTTTCCTTTTTCCTGCTTTTGGGAAAAGAAAATACTAGTTTTGTTAGGTTTAACTGTTTGGACAAAATCTAGTAAGTTAAAAACTTTTTTGTAGTAATAAGAAAAAAGACAAAAATGTGATATAAATGGCATTGGGATTGTATCCTAAAATCTACTACTATAAAGTTGATAGGTGGTCCTGTTTGTTGATGGATGACCATTTATTTTAATTTCTTTCTGGGTAGTGTATGTATCCAAAGGAGACAAGACTCTAAATTACAATGAAGTGTCGAAGCCCGAAACATCATCATTGACACTATCAGTAGATACATTACATATGCAGTGTAGTTAGTGTTGTAGAAACATTTTTAATGTGCAACAACAAATAAACACGATAATAACTCAACCTTTTAAAGTAAGTTAGTTATCATAATGTAGACTCTCTATATAGTTTCTACTGATTTTTAGGTGAAGCCATTTAAACTAGATGAAAGAAACTGATCATACTCTTCGTTTATATATATAGATAACCTTATTTAAAAGAGGTCAAAGTAGACAAGTAAAATTTTAAATTTGAACAAGAAATTGTAGTGAAATCCATCAATCAATAGAGATGCATAGTCGAGTTATAAAGAAGAAACCAAAGTTTGTTATACTAGTAATTATGGTTGATTAAGAAAAGAACCACGTGAAGATCACGTGGGGAGATTGGTTTAAACGTAAAAGAATAAGAATTGAGCAGTTAGTAAGAAATTAATAAACGCTCTTCTCTGCTCTGCTCCACCGACTCGGAGGAGACAGCTGCCTCTGACTCAGCTCCTCATTTTGACTTGCCACTTGCCTCTCTCTCTCTCTCTCTCTCTCTCTCTCTCTCTCTCTCTCTCTCTCTCTCTCTCTCTCTCTCTCTCTCTCTCTCTCTCTCTCTCTCTCTCTCTCTCTCTCTCTCTCTCTCTCTTCTTTATTATTGTCTTGTCTATTTTTGTTTTTGAACCTAAAATATACTTATTTTACGTATTTAGTGGGCTAATTTTTTATTGGGTGAATTTATTTCTGACAAAAACAAAGTGAAGTACTATTTTACATATCAGAATAAAATGCCTCTTACTTTGTTTTTTCAGTCCAAGAAACACATGTAAACTGTAAGTCAACATTAAGTATGGTTATTTTCTACATTTTAAAGACATTTTTTTATGTTACGAGAACAAATCTAGAATATATACATTTTAAAATATTTATTGTCTACCAATATGGTATGTTTCTCTTCCTAATTATTTAGCCAATAACAATTATTAGGTAAAGTAATAAAGTCTAACAAAAAAAATTCACAAATTAGTAAGAAAAAGTGTAATGTTATTTTTTGCCCAAATAACTTCCATACTTTGGCTATATAATACTCTATTAAAAAAAAAAACTCTCAATCTCTATAATTATTTGTAAGTTACATTATTTTTTCTTTTTTCTCTTTTGGTCACAGCATTTGTAAGTTACTACTACTACTAAACTACATAAGTAAATCAAAAACCAAAAGATTCTTTCCTTCTCGTAAAAGAAAGAAAAAAAAAAAGAAAAAAAAGGAACTCTCGTCTAACTTTTATTACAAAACCTCCCTCTCTCTCTTAACACATCACTTCTTGTTTCTTCTTCTTTCTTCTTCTTTCTTTTGTCTGAGTATGGAAGACTACAGATCCAAATCGTACGGTGACGGAAGAACATCAGACCTTCAACCATACTCTGCTCACCGGAGATCTGACGGTCCTGACTCATTCAGTGGTAACGGTGGTGGTATGCAAGATCTTAGGTCTTACAGCACTTCCTACACAGAGTACCCGACCCGGATACCCGAAGACCCGAACCCGAACCAGAAGAAAGGGAGATCGTCTTCGTCGTCGTCTTCTTGGGGTGGTTTCGTGGATCCAGATTTACAGAGGAAGAAGAGAGTTGTGAGTTACAGAGCTTATACTGTTGAAGGTAAGCTTAAAGGTTCTTTCAGGAAAAGCTTCAAATGGATCAAAGATAAATGCAACAAATTACTCAATTAAATTTCATTAATCCATTGTTGTGCTTATTGCTTAATCATATTATTATTAAACTTTTTGGTTATTTTCATTTTTTTTCTTTTATATTTGATGATTTCGATCCATTTGTCAATCTTTTTTATATAGAGTTTTTTTTTTTTTTTTTTTTTTTTTGTGTGTTCTTATTAGTTTTTGATAGTAGTAGTAATTGTGTAACATCAACAATTAAGTGATTGTTATTTATTTTTTGACGTATTCTAAATAAAGTTTAAGGTAAGTAGTTACTGGCAAGTTACCATATGTATTTTTCCATAAGTTTTATATTATACTTGCAGTTATTTTTACGATTTATAATCTGCAATATACATATACTTGTCATTAAGTTTTTGTAATGACTCTCTGATTAAATTTGGACGTCATGAGTTTCGTTTCATTTTGTGTCTAAAAAGAAAACACATATGGTTTAAACGAAACTGTTACGGAATTTAATTAACGCAATGTTTTAACGTTACATGACTAAATTACTAGTATCTTACAAATTACAACGTCTTTCTTTAATCTTACAAATTACAACGTGTTTTTTAAATATATGTAAACAGGTAACTTCTTCATTTGTAGTTGTCTAGTTGATATTGGTGTGTTTGAAAGACTATATATTTACATTTGTTGTAAACAGAAGAAAGATTTGTACACTCTAATTTGACAATTTTGTAAAAGACCATGAATATAAGAAATATTGCTTTCATTTATAATGAATGCGATAAATGGTATGTGAAGGAAATGATACGGTAGTCGAATACCGCGATTAGAACATCGATATTTCAGTGCGATATCGTTTCCGTCAAAATACGTTAAACACACACATCGACAACAATAAAATTTAGAGATTAAGGTGCCACGACGACAACGGAATGAGATTGAAAACTCGGTACAAAAACCGTATGAAATGTCGATATAAAACTAAACTACTGTAGATAGAAGAGTGTCGAAACCACGGCGAGAGCAAGCCTTGAAGCTTCAAAATGTGTCCTTTCGCCGAGCAAATGTTACGGATCATTCTTGCTTCATCTTCTTCGAGCGGTCTTTGTGACTTTTTAATTGATCATTGAATCTTGGTGAGTTTGTTTCTTTGTTTGTTGCATCAATTTATTTCACATTTTATGGCTTTGGTTGTGTTGTGCCAACATCTTAAAGCCTAACTTTTTGAAATGAGACGGTACGTACGTACGTTGTAATTCTAGGTATTGAGAATATGAATACATCAAACGCTCTCCCTACCGACATGGCACATAATGCGTGAACAGTAAGTTAGTAATACACAGTACTAGTTGGTGTCTCAACATCAGTCGAGTTATCTTTTTTTTTTTCTAATTAAAAACCAACTAAAAGGTTAAAAGTAACAAATGGGGCTAAAAGATGTATCATAGACAAGGAAAATTCGAAAGGTTTCTCTATACAAATGGAGGAGACCAATCAATATTTGAAGAATCATAGTTTAAGCACTTTTGGTATATATATCTATATATCTCTCTCTCTCTCTTATATATATCATTTCTCTAACTGTGAAATAGGCTTTCTTCAAAAGAATCATAGACAGCATCATTAATCGAGACAAGCATCAGGTGAATACCGGTTTTTGTTTTATAGCTTCTTGTATGAATCAGTCAGAGAGCTTTGCTTTGGGGTTCCACATCGTCTCCATTTGTTTGTGGTGATGCTGCTGTCTCATCGCCTGCATTGTTATTGATCCGCAAACCATCAATGCCTTTGAGTGTGGTTTCGTAGTTTGCATTGTCACTCCCGCCACTAAATGGTTCACGGCTACTTGAGTCCACAACTCGTCTTGATGATGATCCTTCTGATTGACCCAAGTTTAATGATCCAGGTAGCTGAGTAATCAATGGATCACACAATGAACATCCCAATTCAAAAGATGGTACCCGAGAAGAAAAAATAGTATGACAAGAAACGTACCAGCTTGTCCTTTGCAATTGCAGATTCATTTACATTCTTGTCTTTCTGCTTCAGGGTAAAATCCGGATTTGTTCTCTGATTTGGGACATCTATGGCAGAAAAACACGTCTTAAGTATATACACACCTATGTGGCTGCGTTTTCTTAAAGAAGGATAATACGCATTTCAAAAATATACCTGGACGTTTCTCAGAATTGCCAATCGCAGGGTTAAATCCAGAACTAGTTCCAACACCACCATCCTGACAAAAGAAACATAAACAATCTTGCATTATTCATCTGTGTATGTACATGTATCTTGGACGGCGCCCAAAATTAAAAGTATCAAGAGTGTACCTGGGGACGAGCTTGAGGGTTTCCAGATTGTGATTGCTGATACTTAAATACTGTCCAGTCAAACACAAAATCAAACTGAAAACCTGGATAAACAAACATTCATTTGTTGTCAACAAATACTTCTGTATGAACTATGAACATTACATTAATAGCCTGACAGGAAGAAGGAGAGATAAAATGAATGACCTTCACGAATAAAAAGGTTGCGGAATAGTCTCTTCAAATATGCATAGTCTGGCTTGTCATCAAATCTAAGTGAGCGGCAGTAATGGAAGTAGGATGCAAACTCAGTTGGATGACCTCTGCATAACGTCTGCAATGACACTGATGCAAAGTTAGAGTAATATCTATGATTAAATAACTTCTTACTACATGGACTTGTATTAAGTTTCTAAATGTGCACTTACTTCAATGGAAGTTGAAACCTTCTTTTCGCTGATCTTATCATATTTCTGTTTCTTGTTCCCAGCTTTCAGTCCCTGCCATGGGAGACTTAAAAAAAAAAAGAGGATATAAGAGATAGATTCGGAGACAAGAAGCACAATAGAAAGAAAGGTTACTTAAGACTCTCACCTTCCCTTGAGAAAATACATGAGGATATATCCAAGCGATTCTACATCATCTCTCCGACTTTGCTCTACCAAGTGTATAATGTACAGATGAACAGAAGAAGATTGAGGTAAGAAAAAGTAGCCCGGAAAAGAGAGAACAAGATCCGCGATTATCAGGAGGGTTTATAGAAAGCTACCTATCCCTAGGTGAGTGTTCAAGCTGGCATACCTCGGAGTCCCAATTAGACTTTTATTCTCCCTGAAGAATTTATACACAAAATGTATGCATAAACAAACCTGAAGTCAGAAAAAAATCTGATTCTGACATCCAAAACCTTACTACCTGTATGGGATGTGCCTATGAGTTGAGCTGTCTCTGTATTTCTTAGCCAAACCATAGTCTATGATGTATACCTAGAGAAAGAGATCCAAACAAAAGTCATACAATAGTGAGATCCCGAAACCAATGTTAATACCCCACATGTGTTTATGAAGAAAGATGACCTGATTTGCCCGCCTTCCCAAACCCATGAGGAAATTATCAGGCTTTATATCACGATGAAGATACGACTTAGAATGGATGAACTCGAGACGATTGATCTGACAGAAGATGTACATCAAAAGGTGATGGAAACCCAGGACTGAAAGAGTTGCATTAACAAAATGAGAATGCATCAATGAATTCAAAAGCCTTACCATTTGATCAGCTAGCATAAGAACTGTCTTCAAGCTAAACTTCCTATTGCAATAACCAAACAGATCTTCAAGACTTGGACCAAGCAAATCCATCACTAAAACATTGTAGTCCCCCTCAATCCCATACCATTTCATATTTGGAATCCCAGCTACATCAACCAACGAACATACACAAGAAGATGAATAACGGCAAACAACTACATAGTCAATGAGAATCAAAACAATAGAAACATCGCATACTTCCACCCTGAAGAACTTTGTATATCCTCGACTCATATGCCAACTGTGGATGCGCAGTTTTCACACTTTCCTGCAACAAAAAAAACTCAGCTTTTCATGATCCAACTCTCCAAAATTGGGACTTTTAACTTCAATATTGCAACAGAGTTTAGAACGAACAGACTCACAAGCTTAATAGCAACCTCTTCGTTAGTCTGAACATCAGTTCCTGCAATCACAAAGGAGTAGAAAGGATTAATCTCTGCAAGTAATAGACTTAGTCACATGAGAGGGTGAGAAGTACGAACCAAGGTAAATCTCTCCAAATGAGCCGCTCCCAATTTTGCGGCCAAGGCGGAACTTATTCCCAATACGATGTTCCATCCCCAATTGAAAGAAAAGAAAAACCCTAACTTGCTGGTGTTGGTTCGTTCTACTCTACGTTGTTGAGCCAATCAATTTACCGGAGAGAAGAGTGAAGTGCGAGAATTAACAACGAAGAGGGTTTCACGGAGAAGAGAGGACGAATCGAGTAGTTGAAATAGGAAGTGAGTTAGGTGAGGAAACTAGAGAGATTCCATGGAGTTTTTTTTTTGGTTGGGTAGCAAAGAACCAACAAAGGACGAAGAAGAAAAGCTGCGCGTGTGCGTGTGCTCGCGTGTGTCGCTTAGCCCTGTGGTCTTTTTCATTTCTCATATTTCCCAAAATATTGATACTGGATTTATATAAATGTCTGAAATATGTTTTTTTTTTTTTTAACATTTTCCTGGACTTATAACATTAAGGATTTTGTACAAATAGATCCTCCAAAGTCACTATTTTTGGTAATTGTATCCTTCAAATCCAGAAAATGCAAATCAATCAGACAAAATCAAAATAAACATGCAATATAGTCCGTTTTCAATACTATCACGTTTGTAAAAATCTGCTAGTTTATATACGGATGCTATATACAATCTCCCGCAGGTGAAATTCCAAGGGACAAGGCATTTCTCCACCCATAAAATTTCATCTCTCCGACAACAAGGGTAGCGAAATAGATGCACTGACTGGATGTGTTTGTGAGGAAGTCCGCAAGACGCCTCTTGATTAGTCCATTTGCATTAGTTACGAATAATTAAGCATCAATTACCAAGTGAGAGAGTGACCGCATGGATTTCATCATCATGAAAAGCCAGCCAACCTAACCACATAGTAATTAGGAGAAGTGTGTTTAGATGCAAATAGTAATGATTTATGATCTTTATAACATACGGGGAATTCATATTAAATGATGTTAAAGTTTAAATAAGGTTTGACACCTATAAATATTTAAATATTTATCATGCAAGCAATTTTGAAAATAACAATTATATACAGTGCAAGAAATTTCTTTAATTATAATTCTAAAATGTAAACATGGATTCTGAATTATAAGCAATCTCGTTTGTGGTTGTTAGCATAAATAAATTCAATGTTCAAACAATAATTAATTTTAAATAATAACATTACTTTATGTTTCCATATCTTAATATATATATATATATATATATATATTCATATTGAGCATTATATGAAAAATAAAATATACCCATTTTAATATTATATATAGGCATTGACAAAAAAAAAAAGAAAAATTCACTTACTACTATAATATATTGAAACTTATTCTAAAATATATAAAATAGAAAATTTTGTACCAAATAAAATTCATCTCGTGCTAATTAAGCACGAGTTATGATCTAAAATATATATACATATACAATATAGGATTGCATGAACCTAATTTTATATTTAAAATAAGAAGAGAAAAAAATCGTTGATATAACAAGTTAATGTTGTCAATTATATCAGATTTATGAGATCCATATATCTCAAACAAACATATTTGCTTCACAACTCGAATTAGATCTATTGAAGTTGTGAAACGAGTTGTCAAACCCAATATATGATCGCATTCATTAAGGCTAACGATCTTCCCTAAATAGATCTAGAGAATTTGGAAAACGATTCCTAAAATCTTGCGATTCCACCATCAAAATCAAAGTGTGATCATCTAAGTTATTAAGCTATTGTTCATCAAAAACTTGAAACGGAAAAGAGAATCTACCATGAGCTAATCAAAGCGGCGCCAATGTCTATTTTAATCAAAGTATTCAACAAAAATTAACCTTGTTAATTTGTTTCATCAATGAAATAACATAGTAATTATTTTGAGGTAAACAAAATTTAACAGCTAATCAACAAAATTTACAATCTAATTGAGAGTTTATTAAAAATTAACTAAATATTTCATATAATGGAAAGTTAATAATTTGTTTTCAACACTTGAGAGTTAAGTTTTTTTTTTTCTAATGTAAATCTAATTTTCCAAATCGTAATTTTTTCGCTTAGGTCTTGCAAGACTATATATATATATATATTGATTCATTCTCTATTGTCATAAAAATACATATCAATTAAAATAATAAACTCAATAATATTGACACAATTTTATATGTATTTACTAATTTTGTCTTTCAGTCATTAAGATTTGAGTAACCTGCTAGAATGCTATTTTGTAAGTCTTATTTGTCCACAAAAACCAAGTCGAGGTTACCTAATGTTTATGTAATCTTCCATTGACATTGACTTGTTCATCTAGACTTTAGAAACCTAATTTGCTTATGTTCGACCATTAATTAGCTTACTTGTATATTGGTACAGAAAATCCTAAAATTGACGTTCAAGGCATCATACTTAGCAGAAGAAAAATGAGTTCACCAGCTCCATGTAATCAAGAATCTCTTATTGTGGCTACAAACTTAACTAGGTCAAATGAAAATAAAAGATATGTTTCAAAGGGTGATACAGCTCAAAAACTGGTATGAATTGGGGACTGTAAGAAGAGCATCCAAGTGTTCAACCTCCCCCCAAATCTGTAATCCAGAGGAGCCAAAGCGCTTATCCAACCTAATCACCGCACACCAAAACATCTTGGTTTTGCATACATATTCTCGCTTCTTCCCGGCCACCGGAATCTTGAGATTCCTAGGCTTGTACCATATAACGATGAGTTTCCCACTATGGTTAGCTAACCGAATTATTGAAGGGTTGCAAATACCACCCTTGAAATACAGATCTTCCAAACCCGCAACTTCTAACCAGATTCTACGGTCTGAGTCGTACCACCTGAACGTATACCGCGTGGCCTTAGTCCACAAGAACTTAACGAAATAAACACTGATTTTTACATTTCCTACAATGCACCAAGCTGCACTCGTTTCCAAACGCAAATTACCCACCTCTAGTGATGGCTCCCATCTTCCCTGTTTTGTATTATACACGTAATGCCCGTTTTTCACGTATAGCTTTCCTCTAGCAAGGGAAAGCTTAGCAGAGACATCGAAAGGGCAAGAAAATGGCTTCCAAGTCTGAGTCTTTAGATCAAAAACCTCAGATGATGGTTCCTCTGTTCCTCCAATAACATATATCTCGCCGTCTATAAATGCAGACTCGGCACTTGTCCTTGCCACCGTCATGCTAGGGGCATCACGCCACGTGTGAGTCCGACAATCAAGCACACGAACGGACGAGGAGGGCTCGTCGTTGATGGTTCCGCCCATTTGGTAGATCTCGAACCCGACTGTTACCGTGGTTGACATCGATGGAGCAGAGCAGGACGTGGGTGGTGTTATAGGTGACAAGTTTGACTCATCCATAATCGAGCCGCCATTGGTAATTAGGGTTTGATTAAGAACGTACCAGCGATCATGAGTGGGTAAGTGTTGGCATAGGTAGAGGCAAGGCTCTGTTTTTTGGACATGGGAGCGAGCAGGGTAGAGCTCTGGGGAAGATAGGAGAGATCGGATGCTCTTGCAGACTAAGGAGAGGGAACGGTAGTGAGATTTGGAGATTCGAGCTAAACAATTCAAAATTATTTCATCGGGAAGTGATGAAAACGACGGATGAGGAAGAGGACTTGTTGTAGCATTCCTCCTTCTCTCCCTCTTCTTCTTCTTCTTCTTCTGCGGTGGCGGCTGCTCTACTTTAGCAACGACGGTGGTTAGGTTTCTTTTAGGTCTTCTTGAATACAACATCGTCTATGGGAAATTTTACGTGGAGTCCAAGAATGTTTATTAGATCTAGTTTTCCAATTTATATGTAATATCGACTGGGCTAAAATGAGATAATATTGAGTTGGGCTTCATAATTGATAATATTGTTGACGGTTTGGAATTTTCGGGTTTTAGGGGTTTTTGGATTTTAGGAAACAACCATTTGATAAATAAATTTTATTTCGGTTTAACTAAATTATTAATGAAAAGCCCTTCAATAATTTTATAGTTCTACTGCCTAAACGTACTTTTTTACTAAGTAATCTTTTGCGTTGTTGCATGTTAAAATATAACATGTGTATACTTATTCTTTTAAAACTTAAAACAATACAATGTTTGTTCAAAAAGAACATGAATTACAACATATATATATAAAAGTCTTAGCTTTAAAAAATTTCAAAGGAAAATCTCAACTTTCATTTTGATTATAAATTGATTTTTAAATTGAATCATACTGTGTTTTTTTTTTGAATTTTTATTTTAATCGTTACTTTTTATTGATTTTACAAAAATACCGACGTTATGAAGTTAGTGAGTAGAGTAAACGAACGAGGTTAAGTATATGTTAAAATTTTGGTCGCATTATAAAATGACACTGTTTTAGTAAAAGAAAAAATGAGTCAAATTTTTTTTTACATCAAAAACTTGATCTATTTACTTCAAAATTACATCCATCAAAGAGCCTCAATTTCATAATCAAGCAGCATTAGTTAAGTATATGGTTCAAATCTCATATTTATGTTATTTTAAATCAAAGCGGCACCGTTTATATTTTAATGAAAGTTTTGAACAAAAAATTAATCCTATTAATTTTTCTAGTCAATGAACTTATAACAATATAATTATTTTAGCAAGGTAAACAAAATTAACAACTAAAATTAGAAATCAACAAAATTTAAAATTTAAGTGAAAATTTATTAAAATAACTATTTATTGAATCCAATGAAAATTTGATAAATATTTTCAAGACTTGAAAGTTGAGACTTTTTCTAATATACATTTTCCAAAATCATACATATATTGTCGCTTAGGTCTTGTGCAAAAAAATAAAAAATGTCCAGTTATGTCGGTTTGCTAATTTCCTCAAAACCCTTTTTCTTATGTATTTTATTTATTTATTCTCTATTGAAACAAAATTACATATCAATTATAATCATAAACTTTAATATATTTTCACAATATCATATTTTCTCATAGTTTTTTGGTTTGGGCCTTCTTGGCCATTATGAATAAACACGGCTTTGCTCTTTTCAATTTTAAAAACATAAACCCAAATATATATTAAAATAAAATAAATATAAAAAATAAAGATATTGTCGCTTATACAAAAGTGACCAGTTTATACGGTCTGGTCATTTTCTCAAAGCCCCTTCCTTTATATAATAAGTTTTTTTTCTTATTTGTCCCCAAAAATCTAGGGTTTTAAGGTTTCTTATCCTTCCTCTTCCTCCGCCAGATTCTTTTCTTGCGAAGATGAGCAACGACAAGGACAACATGAACATGGCCGATCTCACCGCCGGTAACTTTTTCTGTCTTATATTACTCTAGCCAGAGGCCTGGGTTCTCTTTTCTTTTCTTGATTTATTGAAAAAAGCTTCTCTTTTTGTGTTTTGCTTATAGCTCTCAACGAGGAGGATCGTGCCGGGCTTGTTAATGCTCTCAAGGTGAGGTTTTTATTCATGATATGATTTGGGTATGTCTATCTAGAGATTGGGTTTTCATCTATGTTAACTTTTAGGGATTGAGTTTTTTTTTTTTCTAAAGAATTGATTTGATTAAAGGGTTTAGAGAATTGGGGTTTGGTTTCTTCTTCTCTTGTTCTTCGGTTTTGAGTATTGTCTCTGCTTCTTAATCTGATTGTTTGGAAGTTTTGTGGCTTTTGATAGCTGTTGTACTTTTCCCTGATTTGTGTGTTTGCTGCAGAACAAGTTGCAGAATTTGGCTGGACAACACTCTGATGTCCTTGAGAACTTGAGTCCGATAGTCAGGAAGCGTGTCGAGGTTCTAAGAGAGATTCAGGTGAGTTTAAAATTTTAGCTTTATATGATTTTGGAACTAGCCTTTAAATATGTGATCTTGGCTTTTCTATTTGTTTTGAATAAATTGGCTGTTGTGTTGGGATGTGATTTGATGGAATGAACAACTGTTTGATTCCTATTCCTTCTTTGCAGAACCAATATGATGAGATGGAATCAAAATTCTTCGAAGAGAGGGCAGCTCTAGAAGCTAAATATCAAAAGCTATACCAGCCTTTGTATACCAAGGTTTGAAAACGGTCTTTGATTCTTTCAGCTTCTTGTGGTCTTTAATTTCCTATTATTAGAATATCTTTGTTACTTATATGCCACCTGCTGAAGTGATGAGTCTTAAATATAAGACTTTCTTGAATGTTAGGGATGCATGTTCTTTACTCTCTTTTTTCTGCACCATTCTTGATTATAACTGATTCTAATGGTTTTCCTCTTTTCTATTCCCCAATCACATACAGCGTTATGAGATTGTGAACGGTGTGGTTGAAGTTGAAGGTGCAGCTGAAGAAGTAAAATCAGAACAAGGTGAAGATAAAACACCTGAAGGTATTTTTTTCGATTCTTACACTGAAATATGTTTATATTATTAGTTTGTAATGACGATGGTGACTCATGTTTCTAAATGATATAAAATCCTTTTTTTTCAGAGAAAGGAGTGCCAGATTTCTGGCTTATTGCATTGAAGAACAATGAAATTACAGCTGAGGAGGTTTGTTACTAGAATACTTCTTTTTGGTCTATCCAAAAATGATTCTCTTTATCCTTATGTGTTCTTTTTTCCATGGATTTAGATAACTGAGCGAGATGAAGGGGCTCTTAAGTATCTTAAAGATATCAAGTGGAGTAGGGTTGAAGAACCTAAAGGGTTCAAGCTTGAGTTTTTCTTTGATCAGAACCCTTACTTCAAGAACACTGTCTTGACCAAGACATATCACATGATTGATGAAGATGAGCCTATCCTCGAGAAGGCCCTTGGGTAATCTTTTACTTTGTCAAGTATTTACTCTTTTTCTTAATTCTGAAGCGAGAGCTCTTTATTGATTGTTTACTGTTGCTCAGGACTGAGATTGAATGGTATCCTGGAAAGTGTTTGACACAGAAGATTCTAAAAAAGAAGCCAAAGAAAGGATCGAAAAACACAAAGCCAATCACTAAGACTGAGGACTGTGAGAGTTTCTTCAACTTTTTCAGCCCACCTCAAGTTCCTGACGATGATGAGGATCTTGATGATGACATGGTATGTCTATACCCTGTGGCAGTTTAACTTTTGATTCAGTACATAAGATTCTGCTAAACATTAATATGAATATGATCATTGAATCTTGCGCAGGCTGACGAACTCCAAGGCCAAATGGAACACGACTATGATATCGGGTTTGTACCTTTTTTTATTTCATCTTTTATTCTCTTCACTTGATTTCTAATTCTAGGATCTGAATCAACCCAACTGTTTATCCTGTAGATCAACCATTAAAGAAAAAATCATATCGCATGCTGTGTCATGGTTCACTGGTGAAGCTGTTGAGGCAGATGACCTTGATATGGAGGAAGACGATGATGAGATTGATGAAGATGATGATGATGAAGAGGACGAGGAAGATGATGAGGATGACGAGGATGATGATGAAGAGGATGATGACGAGGAAGAAGAAGCAGATCAAGGAAAGAAGAGCAGAAAGAAGGTAAACTATAATGTGATTTTGGTTTCACTTTATATTTCTAATGTAAAACTAAAACCTCTGAAACTGATTTGGTGGTTTCTTTTTCGCTTTCTTTTGCAGTCATCAGCTGGTCACAAGGTTCAACTAATCTACTGATGGATATGTCTCTTGTTGATAATCCAACGGCTGTCACTAACCTGAGATCTCAATTTTTTGTTTTTTTTTTGAACAGAAGGCTGGAAGAAGTCAAGTTGCGGAAGGTCAAGCAGGTGAGAGGCCACCGGAATGTAAGCAACAGTGAAGAATCTGAAGAAAGGAGAGTGTGAGGTCTTTGAGCCGAGGTTGTGTTTCTTAATTTGCAGAGTCATGGTCCGGTTTAATTATATATCAAGTTTTGGGTGGTTGGTTTGTTGAAAAAAAAAAGAAAAATTGGTTCTTTGGTTGGTTTTTGTGTCTTTGATTTTTCATTTGTAATCTTCTTATGAATTTGTTTCTAAGTTATAATATTTTGTCGTTCTGGTCAGATTTTCGATCTCAATTCAATTTATTTTCGACAACGAAATCATTTGGTTCCACAGAACCGTATTTAATCAGTTCATACTTAACATGTCTGTTGTAGAACGCAAAATTTATTTTAACCGAGGAATCTAATATACATAAACCAACAAAAGAGACGGTTTAGGCGTCGGTTTGAGCTAAGAAAGACAGAAGACAAAACATGTGTGTCGACTTGTAAAGAACCGATCAAAACAATGGTTCGAAAGGAGGGAAACGAAAACCTAAAACCCTAAAAACTTCTCCTTTTTTTTCGCATTTCTTCTCTGTGTTTTCTCTTCTTTCTCCAGTTCATAAAACTCTCACTTCTGGGTAGTTCAAAATTTTCCATTTTTTTGATCCCTCGTGTTTTCTTGGGTCTGTTTCTTTAACTGTGGTTTAGTAAAAGTGGAGAAGAAGCTTTAGTACTTTTCAATGGCGAGGATACTCCGTAACGTGTCTTCTCTGAGACGCTCTCTGTTCTCGTCAGAGGTATTTATATTTTTTTATTCTCACTTGGGTATTGTCAGATTTTTAAAACTCTGTTACTGTCGTTTTCATTGCTTAATTGAGTGTGTTTTGATTAATCCCATATGAAATAAGAATAAATCCCAAATTTTGTGGCTTTGTTTGATTTCGTTCTCTTATTGTTTGGCTTGGTAAATTACTAAATTTATTGAGAAAGTTTGGTTCCATGGGTTTTGCAGGTATTTAATAGCAGTGTGGTTGGAACATCATTTCAGCTTCGAGGCTTTGCTGCCAAAGGTTGTTTAAAGCTTTAACCTTTGTGTCTATGAATCGATATACTGAAACTGGTCTTTCATTTGATTAGATGAATATATATGTACTTTCGATAAATACTAAAGGCAAATCCTTTCTTTTTCTGATTGCTCTGCTCAGTGTGGTTCTTACAGTTGAGGTTTTTGCCATTAACTCTGCAATTGTTTTGCTTTTGAAGCTAAAAAGAAATCTAAGTCAGATGGAAATGGATCATCTGAGGAAGGTATGTCCAAAAAGGAGATTGCTCTTCAGGAAGCACTTGATCAGATTACAAGTTCATTTGGCAAAGGGTCAATAATGTGGCTCGGTCGTGCTGTTTCTCCTAGAAATGTTCCAGTTTTCTCTACCGGATCTTTTGCCCTCGATTTAGCATTGGGAGTCGGTGGTCTTCCTAAGGTATTATCTGCCTCTTGGTAGTATTATTCTTTCCCCAAAATGTGTCTTTTAGTGTTCAATAGGTTGGTTTCATTTCGATGTTTAGCTTTGTTAATGGAGTTTTCTGTATATCTCTATGTATCTCTTTGAAGAGTCCAATGATATTGGTCTCCTAATTGTGAATTCCATAGGGGCGTGTTGTGGAGATATATGGTCCTGAAGCATCAGGAAAGACAACACTTGCTCTTCATGTTATTGCAGAAGCACAAAAACAAGGAGGTTGTTACATTTCTTTAACTCCTCGGTTTACAGTGCCATATTGTATAGAAAAAGATGTCTTATTCTAAAGAAGTTTGTTGCATACAGGAACCTGTGTCTTTGTAGATGCTGAGCATGCTCTTGACTCGTCACTTGCTAAGGCAATCGGTGTAAATACAGAAAATCTGCTTCTTTCACAGCCTGATTGTGGTGAACAGGCCCTTAGTCTTGTGGACACTTTAATCCGAAGTGGTTCAGTTGATGTTATTGTAGTTGACAGTGTAAGTAAGGTGATTTATATGGGATGGGTTATGGGTTGATGCTTTTGCTTTGAGATCTATATTTTGCTCTCTCATGATTTCATGTGATTTTTGTTATATAGGTGGCTGCTCTTGTACCTAAAGGAGAACTCGAGGGCGAGATGGGTGATGCCCATATGGCTATGCAAGCCAGATTGATGAGCCAAGCTTTGCGTAAATTGAGCCATTCTTTATCGTTATCACAAACACTTCTGATCTTTATAAATCAGGTAAGATAACGTTAGTAGCTGAGATTTGTTGAAAAGTTCCAGTATTCAAAATGTAAAGTCTCTTATGCGATTGTGTCTGTACTTCTTTTGTTTTATATTCAGGTGAGATCAAAATTATCTACATTTGGAGGATTTGGAGGTCCAACAGAAGTTACGTGTGGTGGAAATGCTTTGAAGTTTTATGCTTCTATGCGTTTGAATATTAAGCGAATTGGACTTATCAAGAAAGGTGAAGAGGTAAACTTCCAAAACCCGCCACCTACACAATTTCGGTTCCAAGCTCTTATCTTACATCTTTTTCTTAGGACCTGTTTTATGTTGGTGATGTGTGTTTAACTGATAACTAAACTTTTCGATTGGATCCTTAGTTTCAAACAAAACTGACCTTCAGAATGACTTAATGTTGTCTACAAGCTAGTGTTTGAAACACTAAGATTGTATGCTTTTGTGCAGACAACGGGGAGTCAAGTCTCGGTGAAGATAGTGAAGAACAAACTCGCTCCGCCATTTAGGACTGCTCAGTTTGAGCTTGAATTCGGCAAAGGAATCTGCAAGGTCACAGAGATAATCGACCTGAGCATAAAGCACAAGTTCATCGCGAAAAACGGAACATTTTACAATCTCAACGGTAAAAACTACCATGGGAAAGAGGCCTTAAAGAAATTCCTGAGACAGAACGAATCTGATCAAGAAGAGCTCATGAAGAAGCTTCAAGACAAGCTCATGGCCGATGAAGCTGCAGATAAGGAATCTGAATCTGAACCAGAGGAAGAAGATTCACTGAGAGTTGTGGTTTCACCGGACAACACAGATGATGAATCAACAGCTCCTGATGTTGTTGCTGCTGCAGTTGTCGTTGAAGCAGCATGATCAGAGACCTCCGGTTTAGTATAATATGCTTCCTTTGGCTGAGAGTTTTTCGGTTTAATCTGGTTTGGATTCGGTTTCCCGCTCCTCATGTAATTTTTTGTCCGAGTTAAAATCACATTTTACATGTTAATCGTTGCTGTGGGTGAGAAATTTTTGTAGCTTTGATTATTAACTAAAACAGTCTACGAGACTACAAGCATATCTGTATATATGTTTCTAATAGAGAATTAAGACTTAGTCAAAAGATGTCTTGCCCTGGAGACAAGAGTTTCTTGGGATCAAATAGCTCTTTCCTCTTGGAGAAATCATTCCATTTTGATCCAAAATGCTCAATCCAATCTTCCTTTCTAGTGTAACGCATTAGATATTGCTTAATCTTAATACCTGAATCCTTGCAAAACCTAATTATCTTAGCGTTAACGCTCTCCATTTCTGGCAAAGTCTGTGGAGTAGCGGATTGTAGTAGTCCGATAACGTATATAACATCTTCATCGATCTCTGGTATCATCGCCGACATACGATTGTCCCATCTAATAGTTACAACAACAAATCATCTACTTGTTGTTCTTGAAGATAAATGTATGAATAGAGAGAAGAAGGTACGTACTTATTCCGGTTTGTGGGATAGAGGAGAGCGAGTCCTGAAGCTGTTTTTTGCTTAAGAAGAATGTCTTTGACAACACCGTTATGAAAATCAAGAATCCGAGATTTAGGAACGTATAGGTTAAGCCACGGATGAGGAACTTCCCATAAACCCAATGATCTAAGTTTGTTTTCTTCGACTTGTACACGGTTCAAGAAATCGAAATAGGACACGTCGTGCATTGATATGAACCCGGGCAAGTAACTTAGGCTTTGCTTAAGCTTGTCAACCACCTACCAAGTATAAATGATATTTAGTTTGGTCTGAACTATGAATCTATGTATGTGATAGTGCAATGAGATGATGTGTAATGTGATCAAGATGGTGAACAAGTATAGTACCTCGCGGATGATGGGAAGATTAGGGTCATCATAATACTTGGCAGTTTCGAGAACGTAGATGATACCATGCTTCTTCACTAAATCAGTGACTTTAGATTGATCGGACGGTGGGAAAAAAGAAGTGTCAACGACGCCGTTGGACATAAATATTTGGCCTTCTAAATAGTCAACTCCAATATCATTAGCCATTGATATCAAACGTTCTTGATCCTTTGTAAAAGCTGTGAAGTCACTGTATAGCATCCGAAACCATTTCGCCTACACAATTTTTTTCATAAGAAACAACAAGAAAAGTTCTCTTTAATTTATGCATACAAATATATAAAGAAATAAATCATGTTATTTTGCACATTCGTTTTTATTCAAAACACACAAAGCAAAACATTGCGCAATGGAAATTAAATAAAGGATGTTCCAATGTTTTCTCTATATTAATTTACCAACGACCTTACATTATTTCTAAACTGATAACCAAATATAGAGTTTACCACGTTTATAAGATTCTTAATTAGTCAACAAACTTACCATTAATATACAAACGTACCCAAAGACTATATTTATATTCAACTCTTTGGAGTATATTTGACTAATCAAGGAGCTTGACTCTAATAGACAAAGATTATATATTGACATCAAAAAGATTTGCATGCATAAGACAAGATTGGACAACCAAGTCCTAGGAATAATGGATTATACATAATAAAATAAGCCATATCTTTTTTTTATTCAATGCATAGATTTTGTTCAAATTAATTCAATTTTATGCCTTTGACCTTAAACTCCAAATTCCTACCAAATTAATTGTATACCTAATTTTTAGTTTTAGGATACCATCTAAGAAAGCTTCATGTAATTTGTGATCCATACGTCTCTAACACTAGATCTTTAGTGTAAAACTAAATCATAACACGTTTTAAACATATATTATACGCTTTTATTGTAGGGTAATTATAGTATAACATAATTACAAAAAGACAAAAGAAAAATTAGTCTTAAGAATATTTTGTCTAAATATTCACAAGACAAAATTTACATGAATATTATTGGCTACCCGTTTTTATACTGCTTTTAATTTCTTTCTTTAGTTTTGAAAAAAGGCTAACAATCATTCTTGTCCTAAATGACTAAAAAATCTATAATAATATAGTCTGGTTTGCATAGTTTTCACTTTTCAACTTTTCATAGCCAGAAGCTTTCTTTCACAAATGACATTTTCTATTATATTATATGTCAAATAGAAATTGAAAGGTAACTACTAATTAAAATCGGGATATGGAATGTTGACTAAATATTAAATTAATACTTAATTATATAAATCCAATACAATGGACAGAAAATAAATGGTAAGATGTGATGATACGTACCCTTTTAGGTGCATGGTCCAAAACAATTCTGGCTCTCGTTATAATCCCAAATTGACCCAAACCTCCTAACACTCCATAGAACAATTCTGAGTTTAGCTTTGGCGAGCATGTCAACATTTCACCTTTCCCTGAAATCAATATACATTGAGAAAACAAACACAATTTGAGTTTATCGTAAAGAGTCTTTCTTATATAATATTCAGTGATTCGTGAAAAAATATTATTTATGAGTTATTCAGTGATTCACACAGTTCACAGTTCCTTCAAATGAAATTTGAACCCAAGAACAACAAGAACATGTCTATTACAAAAAAAAAATCTAGGTTACCGTCATATTAATGTTGATGGTAATCAGAAATGTCAACCCACATAATTGTTTTAATTCGTTGACCTATCCCTTTTATAATTTAATATTAAGATACGCAGAATCTATGGAATATATAATAGATTAGATGCGAGAAAAAATAATAATACGTCTCTACAAATAGTTTTGTTGAAAAAAATTATATTTATTCTTACTTACTTGACAATACTAATTTTATGTAATTTACATACGTAAGAAATAAGAAAAACCTTTCATAATATGTAAAATGCATAAACCATAACTAATAGTATACTATTATGTTAAAAAAAAAAATAGTATTTCTTTCTACCAAAATTTTAAAAATTTTAGTGGAAGTTTTTATTTCTCAAAAAACAACAGAAAATCTAGAAACCTGCAAAGGTCCATTTACATGCGTCATGCATGTACATGTACATTACCAAAAAAAAAGACAAATTAACACGCAACCAACTGTGGTTAGTTTTGTAGAAAACACAAAAGTTTCATGAACGTACAATAGTATTTTATATATATCTTAGATGCGTTACGCATTTTGTATTTCGAAGATTCCATTGCGTGTGATGCAAAAAAGTTTTTAGCAGAAGTATAAAAAAAACATATGGTACACCAAAAAATACTATAAAAATGGATTTTAAACTTTTAATGTAATAAAAGTATAATAATATTAGAAGATGCGTACCAGTTATAACGTCCAACTCAAGAACGTTACTAATAAGAGGACCGTTTCGAAACACTTGACCACCGATCCCACCATTCGAAAGCGTTCCTCCGACGCTTATATGCAAATAATCCGTCCAAGAAACCGGCGAAACACCTTCCTCCGCCGTCTTTTTCAGCACATCCACCCATAACGTCCCTGCCGCCACGTCAGCGTACTTCTTGTCTTTCGAAACCACCACATCGTCGGCGAGGCATGTCATGTTGACGACTACTCCTCCCGAGACCGAGGCTTGGCCGTTTAAGGAGTGGCCTTGGCCTCGAGCCGCCACTTGGAACGTTGTTTTTTCGTTCGCGGCGTAGTGGAGGAGACGTGATATATCGGAGGAGGAGGAGGGGCAGATAACGCCGCTGGGGGTGACGGTGGTGATGTTTCCGAAGTCTTGAGAAGCGGCGGAGATGGTGGAAGGATTGGTTAAGAGGGTGAGGTTAAGGGATTTAGGTAAATCAATTTTAATGCCTTTGGATGATTTGGTGAAGCTTGAGGATAAACAAATCAAAACCGTGATTAGAGTGATCATAAGACCAAGATTAGCCATTTCTTGATCTCTCTCTCTCTCTCTTTCTGATCGGAATTTGAAGAAGAAAAAAAAGTTATATGATCATCACTATTAAATAGCGATATCCCTATGTTAGTATAGATATTCTATCAAGTTGAGAGGATTAGCCATATTTTAAGTATGGCTAATAGTATATATATAAGTTCAAATTTTGAAGTCAAATGAATATCTCAAATTATGTCAAAAAGAGTAAAACATTTAATGATTTTCAACTTTTTGTGTTAATTACTTGGAGAAAAAAACTAAGCACATCCTCATATACCATAAAAAAAGTGTTGACTATATTTTGGAATATGTATTTTTTTTTTGTTTTGTTTTGGTGAACATTTTGGAATATGTGTTTATCGATGTATAAATATATTAGTATTTTTATTTATTTGTTTAGGAAACTATTTAAATTATTTATCTATAAATAATCTATTAGAATTTTAATTTATTCTTGTAGGAAACTATTTAAATTACTATTCATGAAGAAAATGTAGCAAATATAGTTTATAAGGTTTGTGGAGAACATATATAAAAGAGTAAAACTTAAATTAAAAAGATCTGGTAATGTGCCAATAATGAACATGGTTAGATAAAGGGCATCATAATAAGAACCTAGAGAACCTAGAGGGGAGGATAGTTCAATGATCGGCTGAAAGTGAACTGCTGATTCGAGAGAGGACGTACCTTTCTGCCATGCCCGAATCAAGGCTGGCCAATGCTCAAAGGGTGCACTCTCCTTGAGACTCTGATTTGGATTAGATGGTTCGTGTGAATAAAGTGAGGAGCGCCACACAAGTCTTGTGTTAAGCTAATTGGAGACACATTGACACACACTAAACATAACAAGTTAAGGTTTTCAAAGCAAAGCACAACGTGATAAATAAAAGATATGATCTCTAGCAGTCAAACAAAGAATTAAGTCTAATGCACCACTCAAAAGTGTTGAATTGTCTCTTATATTGTCGTTGGTAACATGTGTGCATAAGTGTGAACACAATCGTTTAAAGAAAGCTCAACTGGTTTAAAACCTAGCTTAAACTTCCATGATCAGTCTTCAAAAGAAATAATGATACGTTGTTGTTGGACATTATAGTTTGTCAGAGTAGATAGTGGAATTGACTTGGCTTTATTGATCGTATGATGCAAATATGTATATAGTACAAAAGAACTAGGTTAATTAAACACATGTAAAACATATGGACTTGGACTAGAAATATATAACCCATGATACTCCCCTTCAAATTGGACTGTGGAGATCACAAATGCTCAAATTGCTAAGTAAATATCGAAATTGAATACTCTCAAAAGCTTTAGTGAAAATGTATGCAACTTGATCCGTAGTCCGAATAAGTTGTGGTATGATAAGTTCCTTTTAAAGGTCTTAACAATATAATTACTCTTTCTAGTTCTTGATAACTTAACGATGACAATCAATATGAATTACGGTAGATCGGACCAAACTAAATCAATATGAATTAAAACAAACTGAAGTACACTGTTTGATCGATGAAATGAAATACATATATGTCTATTATGTCTTGAGCCAATCCATTTGAATTGATGGATTCATGGGTTAACCCAATCAATTTAACACTCAAGTATTATATTTTTTGGGGACAAATACTTCGGAATGTGTGTGGCAAATTTTTATTGGAAACCAAATAATAATATTTAACTGGTATTAGAACGAATGGAAAGTAAAAAAGATTAAACTGGTATTAGAACGAACGAATGGAAAGTAATTAACTGACACGTTTTGATCTATGATAGATAGAGTTGACACGTGTTGTGATCATATTAAATAATTTTGGAAAACCAAGTTAAAATTAAAGGAGAGGTCATCACCGCATATAAATAAGGAGAAAATCACATTTTTAACTTTCAAAGATTGAGTAACACTTTAAACCTCAAAAAGTTTTCACTACCATTATAAACCACCAAAATGATTTTACTAACACTTTAAACCTTAAAAAAGCTTTTATGTTCACACCGCCCAAAAAATAATGGAATAGTAATGTCAATCAACACAAAATATTTAAATTATCTTTGTTAATTTGGGAGAGGGGTGGTTATTGGATCATTGATTTTGATGGATTTGGAAATCCAAACAAAAATCATATGTTATTCAATCACTGATTTTAAAATAAATATCAAAATCATGTGTTATAGGTTGTATGATTTATAAATACTAGTTAAAATCCTATGTTATTCGTTTAGTGATTTTTTTTGGATTTTAAAATCAGCAGTATGTTTTAAATGGATTTGAAAGGATTTGATAGCGTAAAATAGAAGGATTCAAATCCAAAGATAAAACATGTTATTTCAAAATCCATGTATTTTGATTTCATAAATAATAAAGATTCACAAATTCTACGTGGATTTACAAATCAATAAACTAATAACACCCAATAATTTTTAATTAGTTCTCCTCTTTAACAAAAAAAAAAAATACTGCATCTTCATCCCCGATATTATACTCACTTCATTGCTTATGTTCATCTTCCTCGTAGACACAATGCATCTCCATTAGGTTGTGATCTAAATTGATTGATAACTTATTGGAAACTGAAGAATTATCCGCATCTAAATCAGTTAAAGATGTGATATTCTATAATAAGAAAATTAATGTAAAGTCAATGTAATTTCAATTTCTTTCCAAAAAAAAATAAAATAAAGAATTTTGTTAAGTTGTTAGACAAGTCTTTAATATTTTCATATCTAAAAAAAATTTGGTTTGACTAGATTTTGCAAAGCTTGATCTATAAATACTTCTTTGATAATGGTCTTTTTCATCTCCAAGTTACAAATTTACTTATATTTTTATTTATTTCCAATAAAACAAATTGTGATGGAAGCGTTACGAAAGAATGGTCCTTGTTGCATATGCATCACCAAAAATAAAAACTGTCCGAAAAATTGCGAATTTTCGGAGTATTTTCCATATGAATTGTATATACTTTCTTACGTTTTGCCAACATTATTTTATTTTTATTAAACTATCATATTATAAGCATGGTTCTAATTAATTATTAATGCACAATTGTTTTAAATTTTATAGGAAAGATCAGTATGAAAGTGCTAATAATTTGTTTGGCACTCCAAATATCATTAAGACGATGAGACGTGCTCCTGAGAAAGAAAAACAAATGCTTGCAACTTCCATAATCGTGGAAGGTAATGCATGGACGAAAGATCCAGTAAGGGGTGGATTTGGCATGGTGAGAAATCTCATGTGGAAGACTGTACTACACAAAGCCTACCTCCATGAATTGGAAGAAAAAAATTAAGGAAGGAAAGAAAAAGACCGAGCTTCATCTTTAATTTTGTCATTTATTATTGTGTCATAAACGTTTATTGTGTCGTGGCTGTTAAAATCATCTAAATCTTACAACAGTTCATAAAATAAACTGATAGTAGTAATAGTTTCAAATAAATGAAATATTACAATGATTCTATTAAATAGTTGCAATAATTCATTTGTTATGTTAAAAGCCCTCAATATTCGTGTAAAAAACTCATTTTGTTTTTAAAAACAGCAAGCAAGTGAGAAGGACAAGTGGGCTAGTGGTTCTCACCTCTGTTGTCTTCTCACCAGATCCGGGTTCGAGTCCGGTCCCTCTCAAAGAGAGACGTATAATTTGTAATGATGACAAAAAAAAAAAAACAGCAAGCAAGTTATTCTATTGTCTTATTTTAAAGATGAGTAACTAGGTGACACGCGTTCATATTATATTTACTTCATTATATATGCTGATCTCTCTCGTCGACACAATGCATCTCCATGAGGTTTTGATCTAAATTAATTGATTATTCATCAGAAGTTGAAGAATCATCTGCATCTAAGATAGATGTGTATTGTCTTATTTTAAAATGAGTAACTAGGTGACATGTGTTCATATTATATTTACTTCATTATTATTGGAATTCAAACCAATATCCCACATCAGAATATTAAAAAGAGAAGTTTCTAATATATAAGTCAAGTCTAACTCTAATTGTACGTGCGGGCTTGAGTTATAAGTCAAAAACGTACAATATCATACTAATGGAAAGTTGGCTTGGGTTTATAGAATCCAACAATTATTTATGCTGATCTTTCTCGTTGACACAATGTATCTCCACTGAGTTTTGATCTAAATTAATTGATTACTCATCGGAAACTGAAGAATCATCCGCATCTAAAATAGATGAAGATGTGATATTCACTATATAGATAATTTGGAAGATTCTTTGGTTTCCAATGAGAAATCAATCAGTTTGAATCATAACCTAGTGAAGATGCATATGTAATTTCAATATTAATTGATATTGAAAATTTGTGGTTGGACTGTGAGTAATTGTAGAAGGTGAAGTTTTTTATTGTCTTTTCTTTCGTTTTGTAAATGATAAAACTAATTAAAATTTAAACTAAACAAACAGAATTTAACTACTTCATGTTAACGAACAACACTGTTTTTTTGTATGAATGTAAAATTATATTCTACAAAAAAGAACAGTTTTTACAACAAGTGCAACATTTAGATTCAAAACAACAACACTGTTTTCATACTTTATAACAGGGCAAATTAAAAAGCTAATTTTAAGATTTATATTGTTAGGTATATTACTTTGATGGTTTATACTATAGTGTTAGTTAAATTCTCTTGAGGTTTAAAGTGCTACTCTATAGCGTTTGAAAGTTTATAGTGTTGTAAGGTTATCTCATCCTCGCCCTTTCTCGTCTTTTTTCTTCGTTCTCTTGTAACTTCTTTCCCCCATCGCCAAATGTTTTAGCGGATTCGGTAGCCAAGCTTGCTCTCTCTATGTTCGTTGTAAACTCTTGAATATTTCTGCAATGATATTCGATTGACAAAAAAAAAATTAATAATAAGAAATCAAGTTTTCTATAGTAAGAAAATTAATGGAAAGTCAAATGTAACCTCAATTTATTGCCAAAAACAGAATAAGATAAATGATTTGTTATAAGTTCTTAGACAAGTCTTTAATAACATAATATCTAATAATTTCGTTGACTGGATTTTGCAAAATTTTATCTATATTTTTTTTTTTGGAGAATTTCAAAAATACCCCTTTTCAAATAATGATTTTTGGATACATACGTTTATAAAATTAAATTTAACTTAGTTGATACATATATACAATTAATATAAATGGATTCATTATCTTTTTAGATAAGCAATAAATTAAAAGTAATGCATAATTAGGTAGTTTAATAAATAAAAAAATATGGCATGCTGATGTGTCAAGTTTATGAGACCTTCCTTAAATTATAGAATTGGTTTAAGTAAGTTTCATGACCATAACATACATATTATTGAACAAAAGAAAATTCTAAAACTCTTACAGAAGTAAAACAAAACTTTTCACCAAAAGTCAAAGAAAACTAAAAATTGCAAGATATCTTTTGGTTAGTGAATTGTTGTTGTCTTTAAGGGTTAGTCGTAGCTCGTGTTAGTTGTTACATATAAGAAACTGAGACTCTATCGTCATTTTTTATCATTTCGTTATTAATTGTTATTGGTTATTCATTCTAATTTCTTTAATAAACACACATATCTCACCACCTTTAATTTGTATACTTGAAATATTTTTATACACATCACCTCTACTAAACGAACCACAAAGGTTAGCTAAATCGACGATGAAACACCTCTCGTATATTTTACTTTTCATGTCTTTGTGATGCGAAACTGTTTGGGAAAAATTTAGCACACTTCAAGAATTCTCTGAGTTTAGGGAAACAAATCAACATCTTTTGTAAACTGAACAACCAACAACTTTTCATAGTTTTTCTTTACTGTTGAGAAACCTACGATTATAAATTTTCATGGTCAATTTGTTACCACAACCAAAAGCGATTACTAGTATTTTTGGTTACTAGTGTTATGGTTAGTAACGTTTACGGATACTAATGTAATGTTTGTAGTTATGGTAAGTAAAATAATATGTGATTGTTATCAAACGCTAATAACCATAAACATTAGTAATTGTAAACGTTAATTACTATATAACACTAGTAACCACAAATGCTAATAACCGAAATCACCAAAATCCCTACTATAGTAAAAGAGAAGTACAAAAGCTTTTTGGGTCGGGTTTTTTTAAAAAATTAACCCGAAATTTTTCAATTGGATCTTATTAAAAATTTAAAGATATTAAATACCAGTTTCCATATATATTATTTCGAAATCTACCAAATTAATCCATCAATATTGGTTTTGGAAAATACATTAATCTTAATTTGTTTAAGGAAAATACATTAATGTATGATTTTGTATATTGGTTTAACAAATTAACCTAAAAATCAGAAATATAAAATAATTATCCAATTATCCATAATATTTTAAAACAAAATCTTCCTTAAATATCTTATATTAATATATAGATGTATAGTTTTCTCCTATATTAACTATGATTTTCACACCAATTACGGGATAATTTATTTTCAACCATCTTTAATATATTTATTTGGCAATATTTTCGAATTTCTGGCTTGCTTATAAAGCTAATATTTTCTTCAACGCTAACCTAACTCTAAGAAAATATTATCTATATAAATAAGTTTCTGCTACCAGAAAATTGTAACATAAACACAGATTTTACATTTTAACACGATAAGAAATAAGAAATCATTGGCTCTTTATTTGTTTATTCTAGAGATTTGCAACTTTACAAAACTGCATGAAAGGTCCAAGTTAAAATCATGTATTTATGATTATGCGGTGTACCGCGGGTTAATCCCTAAATTTTAAAAATGATTCATAGTATAATATTTATACATGTATATATGTCACATATTGTTCTAAAATTAACAATCCAACTAAAATCATACAATTTAAATAATTTTGAACATATTCGAAACCAACACAAAAAAATACAATCTAAAATGATAGAATTTAATTAATAATCAAAATAAAGTAAAATAAACACAAATAAATTATCCCACAACATACAAATGACTAAAAGCCCGGTAATTTTCCACCGCGCTGTAGCGCGGGTCAGAACCTAGTATACTCTATAAATCAAACGATAATAACCATAAACATTAGTAATTGTAAACGTTAATTACTATATAACACTAGTAACCACAAATGCTAATAACCGAAATCACCAAAAATATACTCTATAAATTTTAGAAATATCTATTTATATTTCTAGAATCCTTATTGATGTATTTAATAATATATCTATTTTATTCGTCTATAATTCATGGTAATTGCAGTTACTAAATACTAACATTTACGGTCACTAATGTAACGTTTGTGGTTATTAAAGAAAGAACTTTCGAAATCTAGTGATTCCGAGCAATTTTAAGTAAAACGATTTATGTGATTGTTGCCAAACGCTAATAACCATAAACATTAATTACTATATAACACCAGTAACCACAAATGCTAATAACTTGAAATCACCAAAAAAATATACTCTATAGATTTTAGAAATATCTATTTATTTCTAGAATCCTTATTAATGTATTTAATAAAAAAAAAAAAATTACCGTGTAAAAAGATTAAAAAAAGTAAATAAATATAAGGGGAAAAGGTGGTCTGTTTGTGTGAGAGCAGTAGAGGGAGGAGAGAGAGACACACAACAGTGAAGAAAAAGACAAAAGAGAGAGGAAAATGGAGAGCGACGAAGCAGCAGCAGCGTCTCCTCAAGCAACGACGCCGAGCGGAGGAACCGGAGCTTCTCTGCCGAAGAAGAGAGGCCGGAAACCTAAAAACAAGGACGATTCTCAGACGCCGTCGTCGCAGCAACCGAGCGGTGGCAAAATGAAGGAAAGCGGGAAGAAAACACCGCAGCAGCCGAGTGTCGACGAGAAGTACTCTCAGTGGAAAGGTCTCGTCCCCATTCTCTATGACTGGCTCGCCAATCATAACCTCGTCTGGCCTTCTCTCTCTTGCAGGTCTTTTACTTTTTCTCCTTCTTCTTCTTCTCTTTTAGGGTTCCGGTTAAAAATCGTATCTTTGGCTTAATCTGTGTTCCTGGGTTATCTTGTATGTTTTGTGTGAGATGCTTTTAACATTCTGATGTGTGGATTGAGTTGCATTTCTGCTTAATTTGATATACAATTGCTGAGAGATGTAGATATATATTTTCTCGATTTCTGGGTTTAAGTGAGATTTTGTTGAATATTCCAGTTAGGGTTTCGTGTTTAGCGTTTTGGATGTAGTTCTTTCTTAAAGACTTGTGCTTACTTCCTTGAAGTTTTCAGATGTATATGTTGTTCTGTTCCTGTGTAATTTGTTTTGTTAGCGTTCATTGGTAAGCCTTAGCTAACACTAATTGTCAAGAAGGCTTTGGTGTGTTACTTTGTTTGTTACAAGTGATTATGAGGAAGTTTGTGGGTTTCAGATGTTTAGCTGTTTTCATATTTGATGAAGTCTTTACTTTTTGTGTTAAGAGGTTCCATTTGGTGATTTGTTGTTTGATTTTTAACAGATGGGGTCCTCAGCTTGAACAAGCAACCTACAAGAATCGCCAGCGTCTGTATCTCTCAGAGCAAGTAGGTTTTTCTCTTTCTCCTGTATCTTAGTCACTCTAACATTTCAGTAAGTTGCCTCACGTTCTTAGAATATGTATCTATTTCTCATCACATCTGTATTTTTCTTGGTTTTGTCACCAGACTGATGGCAGTGTGCCCAATACTCTGGTCATAGCGAATTGCGAAGTTGTTAAGCCAAGGGTTGCTGCAGCGGAGCACATTTCTCAGGTAACTAGTGGGTTTGCTGCTAATCTTGTGCCTTTTCCTTATTATCCTCCCCCACTACAATGGATTTCCTGTTGTGACAATTATTCACTATCTTCTGCAAATGTTCAGTTCAATGAAGAAGCACGTTCTCCATTTGTGAAGAAGTACAAGACCATCATTCACCCGGGAGAGGTGCGAATTCTACCCACTCTAGAGATATTAATGTATTGTCATTGTTGCTTCTAATTCTATTTGGTGCATTTATTGTATCTGCATAGCTGTTCAAATTGGTGCATAAATATTCTCATTTAGCATTTTGGTGAATGTTAAACCCTGTTTTGATGTGTATTCATGACCAATTTACAATTCCAGGTTAACAGAATCAGGGAACTCCCACAGAATAGTAAGATTGTTGCTACTCACACCGACAGTCCTGATGTAAGCTCTGCTTCTTCTATTTTATTTTGGTCATAGCAACTAGAAATATGTCGGTTTTATACCTCTTAATTTTTGTTTTGGACGTATTTCCAGTTTCAGTTATCTAAATACAGTATTTTGATACCAGGTTCTTATTTGGGATGTTGAAACCCAACCAAACCGTCATGCTGTGCTTGGAGCTGCAAATTCCCGACCGGATTTGGTATGTCCACTTTTGCGAACTGTCGTTGCAAATGAATGCTTGGCTTCACTTTTGTTTGTCCTAATCTCATCACTGGAAGTGATATATCTCTTTGATCTTCTTAAATTGTGCTACTTGTTTACATCATCTGAACCATCTTTCGTGCAGATACTAACTGGACACCAAGATAATGCTGAATTTGCTCTTGCTATGTGCCCAACAGAACCCTTTGTGCTCTCTGGAGGTTTGTGTTTCTGTGATTCCTAATGTCCAATCCTGTGGTTTGCCAATTTCTCATTGAAAGTTTGTTCTCTTAGGCAAGGACAAGTCAGTTGTTTTATGGAGTATCCAGGACCACATCACAACTGCTGGGACTTCCGGATCTATCCTCAAACAGACTGGTGAAGGTAGTGATAAGAATGAGAGCCCCACTGTTGGCCCCCGAGGTGTATATCATGGCCATGAAGATACAGTTGAAGATGTGGCATTCAGCCCGACGAGGTAACTTCTTAGAACAGACTCCTTCTTTTGATCTCATGCTCCTTTATGCAATACACAGAATTTTTTTTAATGATGCTTATGGTGAATTTTTATGTTGTGAAGTGCACAAGAATTCTGCAGTGTTGGTGATGATTCTTGCCTTATACTATGGGATGCAAGGACTGGCACAAACCCTGTTACAAAGGTACTCTATCTTCTTAAACCTATCAAATGTTTGAAAATTTATCTACTTTTATCTTTAATTTTGCTTTGTGTACCCCAGGTTGCAAAGGCGCATGATGCTGATCTTCATTGTGTCGATTGGAATCCTCATGACGACAATCTGATCCTGACAGGGTATGGAGATGATTAATACACTTAATATCTGAAGTAAGAAAACGTTTAGCATATGCATACATGTACTAATTAGATATAGTGGAATGTTTCAGGTCAGCAGACAACACTGTCCGGTTGTTTGATCGTAGAAACCTTACCTCAAATGGGATCGGTTCGCCTATTTACAAGTTTGAGGGCCACAAAGCTGCTGTTCTTTGTGTTCAGGTTTCAACAACTGCTATAATTTTATCCTTCTTCATATGATGTATATCTCTTAACCCACTGATACCATCTTCTTAATCAATATAGTGGTCTCCTGATAAGTCATCTGTTTTTGGGAGTTCCGCAGAAGATGGTCTTTTGAACATCTGGGATTATGACAGGGTACGTAATTCACTCGGAGATGTCTGAAGTTAGTCTCTCTTTACTTTCATCACAGAAAAACATTTCATTGTACTCATGTTGGTTTTGTTTGATTGTCCATCAGGTCAGTAAGAAGTCTGATCGTGCAGCTAAAAGCCCTGCTGGACTCTTCTTCCAGCATGCTGGTCACAGGTTCTTAATGAACATAATCCTAATTCCCTATTTACTTTCGCATTAACTTGCTTCTAAGTTCCTTTATTTGTATACTTACATAGGGACAAAGTTGTCGATTTCCACTGGAATTTGTCGGACCCTTGGACCATTGTCAGTGTTTCTGATGACTGTGAGACAACTGGTGGAGGTGGAACATTGCAGGTAACCTCTAAACACTTTCTTGGTACCTCAACGAGTCTAAATGAAATTTTATGGATGAAACTGAAAATGTTGTTTATACTTACTTCTTTGGCAGATATGGCGGATGAGTGACTTGATTTACAGACCAGAAGAGGAAGTCCTGACGGAATTGGAGAAGTTCAAGTCGCATGTAATGACTTGTGCCTCCAAGCCTTGAGAGTAAAGAAATAAGCACCGTTGTCTATCTATCTATCTATCGACAATGGTAAACTAATGCGGTTTAGATGTCGGTTTAGCGAGGAGTCTTGTGTTTTTGAAAACGCTGGTTTGTCTTTGGAGATATTAGTAGCTTTTAGGATTTCCAAATTATTTAGGGGTACATGATTTTGGTTCTTGATCATGTATCATCAGACTCTTAGGTTCTGGCTTACTGAGATGTTAATCGAATCGGACCAATGCTTTAAAGTTTCCAATGCTTGGCCTGAACCTAACGATTCCTTCTCTGAAGCCAGACCAGACCAACAAAATTGTGTTGCATCGTGCCTGCTAGTAAAGTAAAATAACGGTTTTCTCTTTTTAAAACAAACAAGTAAGATACAGTATAAGCATCCCAAAAATTGGAAACTGGATTCTTCATTCCCAACGCTTATATTATGTTTGGATTGTATTCATATAGAACTGCTAAGTGTTTCTTTTCTCGCAATTGTCGTCACGTTTAGCAATAGGACTTGGAAAATTTGCATATGTAAACTGTACACAGATTTATTTTATGAAATATTGTTTTCACATTATGGGCTTTACGTTAATGGTCCCAAGTCTTAATAGGCTTTATCAAAAAGTCTCTTGATGAGTGAGAGACTTTCCAAACCCAATCGCAATAGCATACATGATACCGTCAAGATCGGTCAGAGAAGAAGATCAAAATCGAAATAACTTTGTTCCAAAACACAAAAAACAAAGCAAAGAGAGAAACGTGTATCAATCTATTGCGTGAGGAATAAGGCAGGGAAGCAAATCAATCCAGAGTAGGAGAATCAGGGGACGTTACCAAATTAGGGTTTTACAGACCTACATTATCTTTTCTCTTCCGACGATACTTAATTGCTCGTGAAACTCTAAAAAAAACTCGAGGGGTTTCGCGAAAGCTCCATCGGAATCGATGGAATCATCTCCGTCTGGATCCGAACCTCCTCATAAAGTGGTTTCTAAACTACAAAAAGTTGGCTGGCGAGCTACTATGATCTTCAATCTCGGTTTTGCAGGTCAGAAATTTTATTACTTTCTTTCTCAGTGGGTTTTTTAGTTTTGCGTCTATAATGTGTTTGATGTAATGCCTAGCTGACAAATTCCTTCCCTTTTCTTTATTAACTTCGTGAGAAAAAATACGAATACTTTTAGTAATCATATGTATGCTACAACTTATCGCTGGAACCATTGTCCTTGCTTTGATTATCCAAGAAATCTGATTATTCCATGGCATTACTCCCAAGATTGTTTGATTCACCATACTGTTATCTTGATATTTTGAGCATGCTCATAATTTTCTTGGACCTGCATCTTACAGACAACTATCTATATTTGGCTAAACAGTTATGTTGAATAGAAGATACACATTGGTTCTTGTAGATTTACTGGCTCATGGACATGATTGCACATCTTATTGTCTTGTGCATTCTTTTGAAATGTTTCAGCATACTGTGTAGCCTAGGTTTGTATGTGGCATATTCTCGCTAAACCCATTGCTGGAAGAAGTATAAGCTTGGTCTGAATCAGAACTGAGAAAAGCATGCTTGATTTCCGGCATTATAAGCAGTTTGGATATGGTACCGTACAGCATTCATGATAGTCCGTCCACTGTAATGTTTGCTGATTTTGATCCCTTGTTTCTGCAGCTTATATATTTGCGATAAAACGAGAAAAGGACATTGATGCGGATGAGAAAAAGAAAGGGAAAAAGGGTAGCGAGGCCAGAAATAAAGGTGTGAAAAAGGGTGGTGTTAGCACTGATGATGTCGAGAAGAAAGTTGCAGAAAACAGCAGAGTTGCAGAGACTGATAAGGCTAAGGAAGCAGAAAGTGCATTACCAGTGAAGGAAGAAACGAAGCCAATCCCTGAACTGGATCCGCTGTTTGAGTTCACAGATGCAGCTGATCAGTCAATGTTTCAGACTGTGGCAACTGAACCTGTAAAGGTGGCAAGGAAACCGATTCCAGAAGATGAGCAAAAGGAGCTGTTCAAGTGGATTTTGGAAGAGAAAAGGAAGATTGAACCAAAAGACAGGAAAGAAAAGAAACGAATCGATGAAGAGAAAGCTATATTGAAACAGTTTATTAGCGCCAGTAGGATTCCGAAACTTCTCCCCGATGATTCCGTTGATTCTTCCCTCCGTGATTGGGACAAATTCTTCTCCAACTAGAAACAGTCAAACAGAAGAAACTAGTGTACTTGTTTTTTTGTTAGTACACCAAACGACCTTTGTTGCCTTTTTAGTTTTACTACTCTGATTGTTGACTCTAATCAACGAATAGTTCTTAAGGGACCCGTTTGAAAATGTGATTTCTCTGGGGTTGAGATTGGTGATTTTATAAAACTATGGGGTAATATTTATCTTTCGTATAAGATAAAGGACTTAAACATAAATCCAATAAACAGAAGGCGTTTCTGAGAAAGAGGGTATAAATAGCTTAAACCCTAGAGAAACCGAAGAATCCTAAATTGATCACTCATTTCATCCTCTTCACTAAGTCGAACGCTTGCGAGTAAATTAAAATCAGAACGGTGGAGATGGTTCGCAGCTTAAACCCTAAGAAATCAAAGAGGAAGAACAAGGTTCGAACTTTTGAATCTAAATCTTCGTCTCGTATTCAATTCTCCAATCTGATGATATCGTCAAATCAAAACCTAATCGTGTGAATTGGATTATTTTTTTTGAATTAACAGAAGAAGGCAGCTGAGTCTTCTTCCGAGATACCTTCGATACCAACAAGGGTTTGGCAACCAGGTGTTGATACGCTCGAAGATGGAGAAGAGCTTCAGTGTGACCCTTCTGTTTACAATTCCCTTCACGGGTTCCATGTTGGTTGGCCGTGTTTGAGGTAATTTCATTTGTAATTCAATTCACGTGTTCGTGTTTGAATCGAAATGGTGAATCTAGAGGTGAATATGTTCATATAGTTTAGAGAATAATTCCCATTATGTTCTAAATGGGAAGCTTCTTCTTTGTTATTGAACACTGTAACTAGCAAGTGTATTATCTTAAAGTATGAGTCATTAAGTTGAAGTTTAGTGTCTGTGAATGATTACTATGCACGTTATGGTGATTTGATGGCTTTCTATTGCTTTTTCAGTTTTGACATTTTAGGTGATAAGTTGGGATTGAACCGAACTGAGTTTCCTCACACACTGTATATGGTGGCTGGGACTCAGGTAAGTTTTGTACTTTTCACATGTCTTCGTATGTATTTGTACATTTAAAATCTTGTGGTAAGTTGCTAACTCCTGGAACAATGTTCTCTCTTTTCTTTAGGCTGAGAAAGCAGCTCATAATTCCATTGGATTATTTAAAATCACCAATGTATCTGGTAAGAGACGTGATGTTGTGCCCAAGACATTAGGGAATGATGAAGATGGTATGGAGGATGAGGATGATGACGATGACAGTGACAGCGATGACGAGAGCGTCGATGAAGCTTCCAAAACTCCAAATATTCAGGTAATTCTTGATTCATTTTAACTCTTCTGTTAATAATATTTGTTCTCTTTGAAACTCAAGAGAGTTCTCCTGGTTGATTTTTGTTTCTAAATTTCGTTATACAGGTTCGCAGGGTTGCTCACCATGGATGTGTTAACCGTATACGTGCAATGCCACAAAATTCTCATATCTGTGTCTCTTGGGCAGATTCAGGCCATGTACAAGTAAGATTATGTCCTTTATATTTCTGAAACTGAATTATTAGTTCATCATTTGGGCAATACGGAATAAACTATGAAGATATATTTTTTTTGTTACTTGCATAGCTTGGGTGGTTGCAGCGTGGTTGTTTTTGTGTCTGGATGGTTGCTTATATGTTTCTATGTTAAATTGGATTAGCTTTTGTGTTTTTTTTTCAGGTGTGGGATATGAGCTCTCATCTTAATGCTTTAGCCGAATCAGAAACAGAAGGTAAAGATGGAACTGCACCGGTTCTTAACCAAGCACCCTTAGTTAACTTTTCCGGCCACAAAGATGAAGGCTATGCAATAGATTGGAGTCCTGCAACCGCCGGAAGACTTCTTTCCGGTATAATTACCTCTGAAATTTCTGCAATACTCAAACAATTACATATACTTTTCAAATATTCAATAAATTTATCTTATTTTCCACTGGCTAGGGGACTGCAAGAGTATGATTCACTTGTGGCAGCCAACTCCTGATTCATGGACTGTTGATCCTATTCCGTTCGCCGGGCACACTGCAAGTGTTGAAGATTTACAAGTAAACATCCACTTTGTAACTAAGTTGTATATCTGTTGTTACCATTTCCTTTTGGCTGATCATTCTTTTTCTTTTTCCAGTGGAGTCCAGCCGAAGAAAACGTGTTTGCTTCATGTTCTGTGGATGGGAGTGTTGCAGTCTGGGATATCCGACTTGGGAAGTCGCCTGCACTATCTTTCAAGGCACATAACGCAGATGTGAATGTCATCTCATGGAACAGGTTCTTGTGCCACTATGCTGTATGACTTTATTCTGTTCGGTTTTGTATCCCACAAATGTCTCAGTCTTAATTTTTTTTTTTTGTCATGAAGGCTGGCTAGCTGCATGTTGGCCTCAGGAAGTGATGATGGGACATTCTCCATCCGTGATCTTAGACTGATCAAAGTACGTAAATAACCATAGCTTTGTATTTTCTATGGCAATCTCTTAACAAGATTCTGATATAATAGCATATAAATCTTGAACTAGGGTGGAGATGCTGTGGTAGCACATTTTGAGTACCATAAGCATCCTATTACATCAATTGAATGGAGCGCTCATGAGGCTTCGACACTTGCAGTCACTTCCGGTGATAACCAGCTCACGTAAGCCGGAAAACGATACACTGGTTCTCTCCAGAAAAAAAGGAAAATACTGTATCAAATGTTTTTTGCTATCTGTTGTATTTGCAGGATATGGGATTTATCCTTAGAGAAGGATGAAGAAGAAGAGGCAGAATTCAAAGCACAGACCAAGGAGCACGTGAACACACCTCAAGACTTGCCTCCTCAGCTTCTCTTTGTCCACCAGGTAACATATTCACTTCAGCATCTTATGCTCGGGTTAATTTGATTCATGATAACCTTATTTTTTTCTTGGAAACACAGGGACAAAAGGACTTGAAGGAACTTCACTGGCACAACCAGATTCCGGGGATGATCATTTCAACCGCTGCTGATGGTTTCAACATCTTAATGCCTTACAACATTCAGAACACACTTCCGTCTGAGCTACCTGCCTGAAAGACCCAGCCTTTGTCTGAAAACTCTTAAAAGTATTACTCATAGTTTTGTGTTGTCCTCTCTCTCTGTTCTTCCATGTACCTTTTTGTTTCAAGAACCTTACGCTTTCAAAATTTTCAAGGTTTCATATCATGGATGGGTTGATTGATTTCCAGTTGTGACAAAATGTCAATTTTGAGTAACATTCACATCTCCCAGGAACACAAGCCAACAGTTAAAAACTGTAGAATTTGAATCTTGTCGCTTTCATTGTAATATTAAACCAAAAAATACACTTCAATATTTGGATTGAATGTAACTAGAAACAAATTGAGTTTGAACATAAATTTTGATGAAACTAATGAGCAAAAAAAAACACATGAACTCATTTGGCATCATGAACTATTATCCAAAGACAAACTGACTAGTTATTCTTCAACAATCACAGTCTTTATAAACTCCACAACCGTTGAAACCAATTGCTTCTGATGTTTGGTGTAACCATGATTAGCTCCTTCCACAATCACCAGCTTGTGGTTTTGTATGACCTTTGCAAACTCTTCAGCATCTCCCACAGGTACTACAGTGTCATCAGACCCATGAACCGTCAAGACTTTGCATTCTTTATCAATCTTGAGACAAGCTTTATGCATATCCGTGTTCAACCTATCCATTAAAGATTCTTCCGTGTCCTCTACGGCATCGATGTATCCTTGTTCCTTAATCTTTTCCTTATAATCATCTCCGAGACGTACGCCTTTCGTAAGATCAAAACGTCCAGAGATATTCACCACATTGCGGATACTATCTCCTCCATGCTTAGACGCATAGAGAAGAACCACATCACCTCCTTTACTATGCCCGAGAATCACAGGAACCACACGGTTCATGTCATTAGACAAGTGCTGGATAACGTAATGCAGATCATCATCAGCTTCACTGTTGAAGTTGCCATAGTAGAAATCGCCTTGGCTCTCTCCGTTACCAGAGAAATCGAAACGAAAAGCGCTGATGCCTTCTTTGGCTAAAGCCACAGCGATGTTTTTGAGAATGGTGTTGTCCTTGTTCGATCTGAATCCATGACACAAGACCACAACTTCTTTTGATTCTGTCTCGTGAAGCAGACCAACGAGCTTCTCGCTGCGGCTGTTGGGAATCTCGATCTTTGTACCACCCTTCTTCATCCTCAGACTTGTGTTGCTTACATTTAACTGTAGAGACCAAAATTATTTATATAACATAAACCCTAATTTATTATATAACTAAACCCTAGTTGAACACAAAAATTACTCAAACTCGGCCAAATCGGAAGATAAATTAAGAACAAAATAGAAAAAAAAAAGTTGCAGAAAACTGGGAGACGAGATCGAGGAGAAGAAGAAGATAGGTGGGAGAGATTAAAGATTTAATAAATTGGGGTATCTTAACCCCTAAGATACCCCCAATAATGATGCCTTAGTAAAAGATGGAAAATAGGAGAAAAAAGTTATAGATGATGATGTTGAAAAAAAAAAAAAAAAAAAAAATTATAGTTGATGATAAATATGAGTAAGTGGGCTAAAATTTTGAATATTTCCAATTTAGTTAGAGACAATATTTAGTGAACAGTACATAATTATCATAATTATTTCGAAAATTGATCAACACTTAAAATCGATTAGAATCGATTATCAAACGATTAATCCTCGATTAGATGCTAAACCTCTATCAAGCGTCTAGCTAACGCCTAACGGATTTTTTGAACAATAGATAATAAAAATTACACTTTCCGAACCAGAGAAAAAAATAGAAATAAACAGATAATGTACAACGCCTACATTTTGTACATTATCTGAATAATAACAAGGAAAAGGCAATTGATAAAACAAATTTCCTTTTTTCCAAAATCATGTGAAAGAAATTTCTAATATTATGCAATTGATAAAACAAATCTATCTTATTATTTTTGCAACCCTTTTTTGACCACCCTTTTAAAAAATCGATTTCCACTAATTACCCTTACTACTAATCATTTTTAAAAAGCTCATTAAGGTTACTTGTGTAATATTAATTATCGGGTCGGTTTTTCATTTTAATTTTTGACCCGATTGCAAATGATGGATCTTAGTCTTTTATTTAAGAAAAATCGAAGTTGTCATTATTATAGTAAACATAATAAATACAATTTAATATGATATCAAAGTTTCAAAAAACTAGCAACATTAACTACTAATCAAATTTTAAAACCTAAAAATAAGGGAACTAATTATATCGGTTCCAAGCTATAAATCCGTTTTTGGTAATCAACACAATCAATTCCATATTATTATTATTATTCCCTTAAAATATAAACAGTAATCATATTAATGTACCGAAACAAATTTCCCTAAATATCTACCTACAAAATCGAAAATGGAAACTGATTTATTGTCATGAATCAAATAAATTACATAGACTTGGAAAATTTCTTAAAAATCAGAATTTAATTATGCGAATAATTAGTCACTAATTTGTTTGTAAAACAATAAATCTTATGCGTAAATAATCTCCTATAAATAGTTGGGACCTAAACACTTTGACACTCAGACAAATGTTCTTTTAAAATAGATCCTAGCTAGGTCGTAATATGCTCTATTTCCGATTATGATTCTAATCTGAAAATATGCTATATTTCCGATTATGATTCAAATAGCTTTGTTATTTTGACCTAATAAGTTTTCAGTGAGTTTAAAGAAAATTAAATAACCATGACTTTCTTTTTTCTGTGTTTGTGGTGGATACAGCTTTGTAAAAATGCTAGAAGAACAAGATTGTGAAGCACTGGTATGTTGCACTTACTCTCCTCTTCTCAACGATTCCCATGATCAATTGAAGTTATTTTCTATTCTTACAATATTATTTTTCTTTCTGCAGCTCATGATCTTGAGAGGCTACAGCTTTTGAACGAGTATGACTCATTAACAGACATTGTCTATCTCCCACACATGCATGCACTTTCTGATCATATTTTTCAGCTCAAGAAATATATATAGATATCAATAGTAAATGTGATCATGGATATGAATATTTTTCAAGCATAAATACCAAATCTTATTAAGCAATATAAATGATGAATCAAAATATAATATATTATTTTAGCAAATATGAGTTTAATTATAGTGCATTTAAAAAAAAACTACGCATATGTATAGTTTTTTCGAACTCCACGACATATATTCAATAACGAATATTATTAGTTATTAAAATTACACCAAAATATATACTACTAGCAGTTGACCCGCGCTGCGCGCGGGAAGTTTATAATTTTTTTGTAAACTTTTTATTTATATGTGATATTTTATTTATTTTTAATTGATTTTGAAAACATATTATAGTTATTTTCTCTTGAATTATTATCTTTCAATATTTAAATTTGGATTAAAAGCATTTTCCTATTGATCATGTTATAAACTAATATTTCACTTTCAATTTTATTTTTTCCCTTTAAAATTTTATATATACAATTACATAAATGTTGTTTTTATTCTAGCATAAATTTAAAATTTACTTACATTCTTAAGCTCTTTAACACATTTAAAATTTTAAATTATGATCAATTTAAAATGAAAGTTGAATTATATTAATACCACTAACTAATAAAAAATGATAGTATTTCTTATTTAACATTTCATTTATTTACATAATTTATTTTTATCTATATAAATTTTCTATTAATTAAATAAGTAGCATAAATATGCACTAAATGAATGTTTTAAATTTATTTTAATGTAAAAAAATATGGCTTAGGTGGATGCTTAGGTGGCATCATGAGAAGAGAGAAAAACCTAACTTTATATATATAGATAACAAAGTAACATCTATATTAAAAACAAGAAAGTTACCACAGGGTAAATTTGGTAAATACAACGACATATATATAACATCTTAACATTTATATTAACTTAAAAAATCATATTAGTAAACTAATTAACTCATTTTAATGATTAATTTAAAAAAAAATGGACCCGTGGTTTACCAAATGATTTAAAAAATTAACGTATATGTAAAGGTTCATACGATTTAATAAAATTTTATGTTTTTAATTATTATAACTATAATATTTTAACTAATAAATTTAAACTGAATTAAAATTTTAAGATATTATAAATATTTAAACATATATAAAGTTTAACTTATCATATAACGGGGTTATATAGTAGGACGGGTTATTACTTTTTTTGGAGGTCACCTAACGGGTTATAACAATATATATAAAATAACATAGAAATATGGATAAATAGTCATTTTATTATTTTATTAACACGATCAATATTTAAAGTAAGAATAACTAAAGTATTCTTATTTTTCACTAAGAGGGCGATTGGTGATGACTTTTAAGGCTTTAAAATGGTTTTAAAGCCTTAACAGTAATTAATTTGCCAATCAACATTTTTTGCTTTTATTTTTTTTAAAGCATTAAAAGTCACTTCTATTTTTTCCTTCTTTGTTTTCTCATTTTTCTTAAAGCGTCAAAAACCTGACTTTAAATTTAATCAATTAAAAAGATTTATTTTTCATATTCTCGTTACATTTAAAACCTTTTCACAAGTTTATAAATATATTTTATATATTTTATTTTTATAAATTAATTACTCTCATTTTTTTCTTGTTCTTTTAAGATCCATTTCAATAATACTTTTATTTTATAAATTCATTTATGATATAATGTATATTTATTAGAAATATAAAATAATAATAATAAAAATAACATACATAACTTTAAAAGCTGTTCATTGCCAATCAAATTTTAACAGTAAAAGTTTCTACAGCCAAAGCATCTACAGCCAAATTCTCTGCAGCCAAAATTTTAAAGTTAAAGTCTCTACAGCCACAAGTAACAGTCGTTACCAATCGACCTCTAAGTTATTTCTCAAACATTAAAATTGAAAATTTACTATAATTTTGTAAATCACTCTTTTTGCATTTTAGTATAAAGTTTGATTCATTCCCATTACTTTTCTATATCTAAAATTAGTCATACTTCCTATTTGAAAATATATTAAAAAATATTAAAATTTCATACAAGATGACAAATTTTACTGTAACATCTATATTAAAAACAAGAAATTCACCATAGTATAAATTTGGTAAATAAAAACAACATATATATAACACCGTTAAAATATAATTATTAAATGTATTAAAATATAATGAATATTTAAATTATAAAGGTTAGAAATATCATAAAACGGGGATATATTACAGAATATGATATAAGGTACGATGATTTACTCATTATTCCCACGAATACGGGTTAAATATTTATTATTCTGCTAACACCATCAATATTAGAATATTAGACTTATCTAATTAAGTTCATTAAATTAATGTTATGTAAAACATGTAACCTTGCCGTATACGATGTTCTACAAACAAAATTATAAAATTTTAAACACTATACAAAACAAACATTACTAACAAACAAACAAATATAACTTAATTTTTTTATATAATTAGTTATAAAATATTTATAAGATTAATTTTTACGTATCATTTCATTCCACGTGTCATGTATCACATAACGTTGAGTACTAATTTTAGTTTCATTATATTAATATATCAAATCCAACAAATATTAAATGCAATAAAAATACAAGTTTTATTGCAAATAGACAAAAAAAAAATATAACACTGCCTCAATTGTATTAAGAGTTAAAAAAAAAAGTCAATCAGTTTATAATAAAAATCATAAAAAAAATTATAAAAACATAAATTAATAAATTTTCTCGTGGTCATGTACCATAGGGTAAATTCTCATATATAAGTACAAAACCTGATATATATATACCGCAAACAATACATTATTCCCGCTGGATTTCGAATAATATGCTTAACCAACTCTAATTAGAACAGATTAAACTATAACCGATTAGAATTCTATATAAGAGAGACACGTTAAATGATGGACCCGTGGTGTACCACGGGGTAAAATCTAGTTTCTAATATTTTTTAAGAAAAATCTTTAGAATATACCAATAACAAATTATTGTGTTTTGGCCATAATTGACAAAAAGGTTTCTTTTTTTATGAACATTTCCTTAGAGATGTATTCTTCTCTTTTGCTCTCGTTCTTGTGAGCTCTGTGCTCATTGATGTGAAAAATTCAAGCCGGTAAAACAAGTGTTCTTATTACTTTTTACTATTCCTTTTACTAAACAAAATCGAACTGACGATATCATCAATAATCATATAAAGTAAAGAATGAGATTAAGCTCAGGTTTCTTGATACAACAACAAAAACAGCCCCGCAGGGTACACTGTGTACCGTACACATATATGTCTATGATCCAACCGGCTTCCCATTTAGTTTAGGGAAAGGATCTTGCTTGCTTAGAACTACCACTTTGCTCTTGTGTGCTAAGTAACCTTTCACAAGGTTCTTGTATATCAAGATCGTCATTATACATTCCACCTGCAAAACAAACAATATTATGAGAAATTTGAGTTTTATAGATTTCATTCTAGTAAATCAAAAGCAATAATTGGGATGGGAACGTAGAAGAGACCTCGTCGAGATCCATGTCCATTTCTAGCCATCTTAGTGCTTTGGCAATCACTTCAAGCTTCAGCTGGTGAGCTCTCGCTGGATCACTCTGCTTCTGGATGATATAACTGAAAAAAATTGATAATAAGAGTTATGAGAAACTAAAGTAATCAGAGAATCTTGGATGGATTGATTGAACATTAATCTTGCTTACATTTTCTTCATGAGTCTCTGGTAGACTTGGAGCTCTAGCTTTTCCAACACAAGATACACACCCGACCTCAAGAACCTGTACAAAGAGTATTAGATCGATATTAAGGTGTTTGAAGATTGAATCCAAATAAGCATCATAGAGTCACTTAACTAATGAAAGTATCTCTATACTCATTCCAAATCCCAACTCCTAAAGAAATCCTGAATATCCCGAACCTTCTGCCCCAACTTTCTTTCAACCTGTTAGCTGTCTACTCTACCTAACCAGTTGTTACTGAGCTGTCAATATAGCTACAATCCACTACAAGCAGCCTACGCTAATTGCAATGCTCATGCACTTAAGTAACCACAAGGACTTATCATTTGGGTGTAGATAAGCAAACCAAGATGTAGAAAGAAATACATACCGATCTTCATGTTCTTGGAGAGCATGCCGGAGAAGCCTGAGATCCCCCTTTCTTAGAGCTTCCACAATCTTTGTGTACTGGACATGTAGAGAAGTTGGTGTCAGAGAAATATAATATCACCCCCAGATGAGAAATATGTTTTGATGTAGAATTGAAGAGAATGCATAGAACATAAGGAAAGTTGTTACCTCGTGCAGATTATACTTTTGCAAGAGCTCATCTTTTGGTATAATTCCTATAGAAAGTTTCACCGGTATCAAATACTTTAATATCATCCTGATACACAAAAGCCACTTAAGCTGATTAAGCAACGAAACGCAAGAGTAAGGTAATCACAGAGTAAAAACACAATCAGACCTTATATTCCGTTCTCTTTTGGGGTTGCAATATTGCAAGGCATATGATAGTTTTGTATCAGCCTGCAAGATTCAAAGAAATGATTAAATGTTACTATCAACATTTCGATTGACACTACAAAATGAACTGAAATAGAATGAGAAAATCTCTTAGTGACTCACAGCAGGAAAATTTTCGTTGAAGACTTCTAATCGTCCAGTATAATACATGTATGTAACCTGGTGTTTGTGAAGAAGAAACAGAAGATAATAAGTAACAGAATCAGGAGGCCAAAACCTAAAACTGATTGCAGAGAATTTCACTAACCTTGTCTCTTCTTGGAAACTCCTCAAAGTCAAATATCCGAGCAGTTTCAATACTTCTTATTACACTTCGACAAAGATTGACGGTTCCAAGCTGAAATGCAGAGTTAGGGACACGTGTTTAGTACTCCCTTTAGTGGTTAATCAATTCCAAATGATTATATACGAGTGCTTGTAAAATCATTTGAAACCAGAAATATCAAAATGTTGGCAGAAAGCATATCACCTTAAAGTAGGTCTTGAACAATTGACAAGTCACATATAATGCTCCGACTCGTTTTGGACCTTTTCCCTACAGTTAAAAACTACATAAGGGGCCAAACATTAACTAATATTCCTGAAGATATATAGACAGATATAAGGAGCAACTTACAGCAAGAACTCCAAAAACTTTCATGAGAAGAGATCCAGCTGCTTTTAATTTCTCGGGAGATTTTCCATTAGAAGTTAACTCTTTATCAGCCTGTATTTCCAAGCGAAAAAGTCATGCTTTCAGAACTGTGTCCTCGATGTAATGAAACTAAGCAAGATTTAAATTTTCAAAAAGGGATATACGAATGAGATACTACCTTTTCCGCAAGAACTCGAATTTCATAACAAACTACATACAGAGCTTCCAATGCCCAAGCAGATTCCCAATTACGAAACTCCTGAACAAATGCACTGCACATATAGAATCCTCCAAATATCAGACACTGGGAACACACAAATCTTATCTATTCTACCACAGGTAAAACCCTGAAATCGAATTAGACATTAATAGAGGAGCAGAGAGGAACAAGAATAACTTACTTGGCAAACTTCTCGAAAGCAAGGTATGCTTCAACTAGATTCCCAACTCGGTAACTTTGTAGAGAACGAAACAAATGGGCCAGAATCTCGCCATATTCAGAGAACTTATCAGACTGTCTAATCAAACTGCTAGCATCCTGTATCAGTCAAAGAAAAGAAAATTCAAACGATTTAGCCCTTTCACAGCTCTTTACATAGAAATCCAAAAAGTTTCAAGCCCTAATTAAAAAATTCATACTCATAAACTCAAACATAGACAGGAAGTGTTTAATACAACAACTCAATGACAGAGAGTGTCACGCTCTAAATTCAAAATTCAGACACATCTGTGAAGTATGAGGACCTCATTGGAAAAGCATACTCTAAATATCCTCGATTGATATTGAACCTAAAAGATACAAACTTTGATAACATAAAGATCATTCTTTTAACGCATGAGCGTACTCCTACTAGATTGAGCTCTAAATTCAAAAAATTTATACGAATACGCAATTGGAGGAACATATTGTAAGCATCATGGACTCAAACTGAACCAGAAAGCCAGAAACTTTACTAACATAAAGATCGTGCCACACTAATCGCAAAAACATACTCCTAGTATTTCAAAGCTGTTAATTTACATCATGGGTCTCGATTAAAACAGGATAAATCAGAGAATTTGATGTACCTGGAAGACGTTGAGTGCGTCGGCGAGTGAGAGAAGAGGTGGAGAATTGGAAGAGAAAGAGAGGAGACGGCAAAGTGTAGAAGAGTCTTGGTACGAAACGGCGTCGCAGAAACGGTTTAAGTATTCAGTGATCCGCCGGTGAGCTTCACCCATACTAACGTACGCCATTGTTAATCACCTTCTTCTTCTTAGTCTTCGTCTTCCTTATTCTCTGAGAGTCGGAGATGACCGAAATCAAAATCTTCCAATTCTTACTTGTTTTAGTAGAGGAAACAAAAAAAAAGGAAAACAACGGAGATGTGCGTGAAACGACGACGTTATATAAGCATACTAATAGTAAATCGTGAAAACTCCTGGACCGTCCGATTAAAATAATCTGACGGACCAACGGCTAGAGAATGTTACAAGTAATGTTTTCTTCTGATATTGGGCTTATTATTGACATATCCTAGTTGGGCCACTTATGATCCATGTCCATAATGTTTTTTCCGAATTTTTTCTATATCACATAATGTTTTCAGATTACAGGAGTAGACATGTCTACGCAGTTTTTGCATTTTGGTTAGTTGTCCGGTTGTGTATATGGGCATTCTTTGTAATTAAAAACGGGTTGAGATCTTTCAGTCGGTCATTATATAGTTCATAAATTATTCCCGGTTAAGTTCCGGTTTATCTTGTTATTCAAGCAAAACTGGTCGAACCAACGTGGTAGAGATAATAGGGTGTGCAAAACAACAAAAAAACCCCAATCAAACATTATCTCTCATGAGCATGTCACATCGGAAATAAAAATGCAAAGTGACACAACAATCTCTTAAGATAGATGTTGATATCGTAACTCAAATTGTGACAATTTGATGTCTAACATAGAAGGACACTTTTGATGTCTTTTACCTAAGACGCGAAACAAAACAATCGACAGAACAAAAAATGAGTAAGTGGCTGACATTTAACTTCAGTTTTGAGAAACTACGACAAGTCTATGTGAGTACCGGAATTGGCATCCCGGGCCAGCAGCCCACTTCGATTGGGCTCACTTATATAAGCATGTTCCCGGAACTGCTCACTTCGCTGGGAGAATTCTAGAAAGTTACGAGTATTCAAGAGGAGAATCGAAACGGGCTATCAGCGGGTCAAACGGCGCATTGATGAGAAGTGCGTGATTCGCGGAGCGGAGCTCGCCTGGCATTTAATGTTTATCGAATTTGTATAAGTAGTAAGGGAGGACCAAATGTAAAAGGGTCGGATTCTTTTGTCTAAAAATACTGAATAAAGCTATATACAATTCTCTCCACTCTTTGCAATTCTACTTCGAGTTCGGACAGGGAATTAGGAGCCCACTCAAGTTTACCCTATTCCAGTTTGTGGATTTCAGCTCCCACAGTCTACAATGGCTTCTCTTGTGTATTTTGGAAGATAATACATATATGTCTTAATGTCTACAGTCTGCGTTCTTGTTTAAAAATTGTTTAATAGATCATATTAATTTGAATCGAGAGAAGTTAACCATGCAGTATTAGCATTTATATTGTAATGCTCCAAACTGGAGATAACTAGAAAACAAATTAGAGGTTTGTAGAGCTCATAGTAAAATATGATCCTATCTTTTTGTTTATAGAAAACTATTCGAAATGAAAAATGAAGTCATCTAAGCAAATCTTAGATTCATCGTTCACCACTCATAGTAGCAGGAGTTGCTAGTGGATCCATCTTATTATTAGATTCTCTTTTTTCTCATGCTTCCTATTTTGAACCTTTACTCCAGCAACTTCAATGTGTAAAGGCATCATCAATATGTAAATTTACTTTTTGCCTTTTTGACATGAAACATAAAAGAACCATCATTATTTTACGTGTAATAAAACGAACCGAAGTCATAACTTTTAATCTTTGGAGTTTTGAATTAGTAGACTAGTACATGTTACTAAAAACACTCTAACACAACATTATGACCGTAGTAGTTTAAACTTTAAACCTTTTTTTAATTGTTTTTCCTCAAAATATATAATCTACTCATTATCTAATTTGATCTTGATTTGGCCGATTTGATATAGTTTACATCACCTATCCTTGATTTCATATAAACCAATTAAAATTGGAGGAGCATAATTTATTACCAACACACAAAAAAAGAAGATAAAAATTATTTCATAAACATAATAATACAATTCATAAAATTATTATCATTAAAATTAAAATTGGAGGAGCATAATTTATTACCAACACACAAAAAAAGAAGATAAAAATTATTTCATAAACATAGTAATACAATTCATAAAATTATTATCCACATTAAAATATTAAAATAAAATAAAAACTTTTTCTTATTCTCTTTATGTGTTGTCATCAACACTATTCTTTTTAAAAATCTATCCACATCATTGAGAGAGAAGCACACATCAATTTCAACAATTATATGAAGTAAATTTAAAAAGTCACATTTTTTTTTATTCGTTTTTTTTTTTTTTTGCGATGATTAAAAAATGATTATTTTCTTCTAAGCAGAAGCTCCGTAGCAATGAAACACTTTGAATTCGCATTTCGGCGATATAGTCTTTAACAACAACCTCGCCGTCTCCTCTTGTCTCACCACCGCATCTTTTTTCTCCACCAACACCGCTCCGACGATCCTCTCGTAACCTCCTCCACCACCGTTTGCCACGTAATCAACCAGCGCCGCCTGTACTGGTCCCAAACTTGGATTATACGCCGCCGATTCCATATACCATCCTCTGTACACTTTCCCGTCACAATCCACCAACGCTACTCCCGACGGACACAAACTATACGGCGCGTACGATCTGTTCGCCGCCGCTAAAGCCGTCTGTTTCAAATCGGCGGAGGGATCGGCGATTCCGTTACAGATCGAATCGAGATCTGAGACTGCGAGACGGTTATCGTGAGGTTCGAGGAGAAGAGGGATATCTTTCTCGAGAAGATCGTCGGGACCGAATCTGTGAGGTAAGAAGCTTCCGAGACGTAAGAATCCGTCGGAGTCGGCGGCGGAATCGGAATCGGCGGAGTTTTTTGGATCGGTGATTAGGATTTTGATCTCAGACGCGCCGCGGATTTCTTGGAGGAACTGGCGGCAATGACCACACGGCGCGGCGGAGACGGAGAAGCATTTGAGGTGAGACTCGCCGTTGAGCGTGAGGTTTGTTACGAGGAACTGCTCGGCGTGGATTGAGTGGTGGAGAGGGAGGTTTGGGAATTCGACATTGACGCCTAAGAAGATCCGACCCGATGATCCGAGTCCGACCGCTGCGACGTTGAATTTCGAAATCGGAGTTCGAGCGTAGGATTCCGCTGGTTTGACTAGCGAAGGGAGGAGCTTGGAGACGGTGACGCCGAGTTGTTTCGCGGCGGATTCAGCTTCTTTGGCTGTGATTACGAAGCTTGGCTTATCCATTTTTTTGGGTTGAACCCGGGTTTGGGTTGCGTAAATGGGTCGGGTTTTTGAGATTAGGGAGAGATCCGGGAAACGAGGAATTATGAATTTGGAATGCTCTCTGAAGAAACAAAACTATTTATAGAAGATACAAAGTATGAAACTACGTTACGCAAATGGAAGTATCTGGTTCGGTTTGGTTTGGTTTGGTCTCGGTTCAATTTTGTAAATTTAATAATAAATAGCTAATATTAAGATATATAAAAATTATATTCACAATGAATTTATAAACAAAAATAATAATTGGCATGTTTTATGGTTTCAATTTATTAAAAATAATTGAGTAAAATGTTCGGTTTAACTAAACCGAATGGGATACTCTTTATGCAAGAAACATGTTATTATACAAGTTGTAACATAATGTTAAAATCGTGGACTAATCTTGGATATGAATATACTATTTTATGGATCTAAAGGAACTTGCCTAGTAAGTTTCGACTCAACCACGTTAGAAAACTACAACAAAATTCTCCGGATCATATTAATTTAAGGTTAGGAATGAATTGTAATGTAGCTAAAGACAGCTTAGGTTTATATAATTTGGAATAATAAACATTTTAGTTGCGGTGTTGTTAAATTAATATTTTTATATGATTGTGAACAAAAGGGAACAAAGATTGAGAAAGAAGTACACTGTACAGGGACGAAAGGAGCTCTGTATCCTTTAGCAATTATGTTTTGTTTTTCTTATCGTTGGAACGTCACACACACACACACTTGTCTCTCTCTCAATTATATTAAGATGAGAGCTCCAAAACAAAAGAGTAGTCTTTGTTGATAATTATGTTTTAACCAACGGTTAATGATTTTTCTTTAGTAGAAGAAGAAACTGAGACAACTCTCTATTACCCAAATTAACAACAACAATCACTGTTGGACATTTTGTTACAATTTACTTTAAATATCACACTTTCTTTTGGTCCATGTCAAAAAAAAGAACAAAAATGTTCTAAGCATAAACTCAACCTTACATGAATCATTCATCGACCTTGCAATTTAGGAAGCTTAGGGCAACATTATTGGTGGGATCTTAGCCTCTAAGATCCCATTGATAATGTTGGTCTTATTACATCCGGTAGTAGTAAACCAATAGCCCAATCTTCTAAACACCACCTAAACCCCAAAAATAAGAAAATAGGTCAAAATGTAAAAATCAAAAACAATGTATTAGGTCAATTTTGCTTTTTCTTTAAACACGAAATCTAACAAAAAAAAACGTATACAAAAATATCCACGAAAAGAAAATAACACTTTAAAAAATACAAAGAAGTTATATCACAAGCAATTTCCGAAGTCTCAACAACTAGAAAGAAAAATGTATACACAAAAATACAATTTAGACCCAACCTTGTTTGTATTTGCGGAAGAGATCCTCAGTCTGAGCATTCCTAAACGCACTACAAGCAATAACATAAACCCATATGAGAACAACGACAGTGATGATAAGTATGAGGTTTGCTTTACGCCACTCTTTTCTGAGGTTTCCCAATAGACCAGCTTTGCATGAGTTGCAATTGTAGCAAAGCTGGCTTTGGTCATTGCTCCATAAGTAACAGTCTGCGTCTGCAGCCATGTTCGACGGGTTTAGCCACAGTGTTGGGTTCACAAAGTTGTATCCACATGCGCTCGGTGGTTTGCAGCAACCGGACTGTGAAAACATTCAAGACAATGTCATTATCAGATATGACCAAATTTGTTTTTTCTTGTATCAATGTAAAAGTACTTATACTATTTTTGCAAATTTTTGACAAAAGTTATAGAAAAATATCCAACTGTGAAGACAAACGTTACCATTTGCCTATGGTGTTTGTGTTTATATATAAAAATTACATTTTAAATCGCTTAAATGGCTAAAAACAACTATATGGATTCATTTGGAAAAAATAAAAGCTGTAATCTTATCAAAGTAATTTGCAGTTCTTTCTTAGAAATTTTCTTATTCCTTGTGAGTAAATTTTGGTTTTGTCTTTGAGGAAGAGAAATTGTATAGTTGTTTCTTAGAAATCTACTTATTTCTTCCGTCTTAATAATAATCCAAATAAGAAGACTAATAATGTGAGTGGGGCAACATGGGAGGGATATAATTATCTATTATGTTCTATGATGGAGACAAAGACTTGTAACTTGTAATTATTGATCACATCATTGGTCCAATATTTAATAATGTCTAATGACGATAACGATACACAATTCAGTCAAAACCTCATAATCTAGCTAGCTTACTTAATTATTAGTGACTGGTTCTAATCTTGTGGCAGTGACAATGGACTAGGATGACAACTTGCTAGAAATTTAAGGAACAACATGCATGATCTAAATAAAGTTTTGATGATAATAGCATACAACTAAGTCTTAAAATCGACAGAGTAATACCAAAATCTTATTCAAATATAACAAAAACCTAAGATTTAAAGTTACCACTTCCTTTTGATTCAATACTTTATTCGATCAAAAGTTCTTAGCCTAGCTATGCCCTTAATCACTCCATGTTTCAAGCTTAATAGACATGAAAATCAGTTTTGAAAATAATTGTAATCCATAACTTTTGAATAGAAAAAAGTTGGAAATTTTGTCAAGTTTGAGTTGGGCTATATATAAAAAAGACTAATCTAAAGTGAATGGGATCATTGAGTTTTTGTGTGAGTGAGATAGTGACAAAGGGACAAAGTATAATTAATAAACAGATAAAACATATTTTATCATGTACCATATTGTGGGTGCATAGGTGGGTCTTTATGATAGTGTATAATTTTGAATTCTGATCATTATCTTCCTATATAAATATTTTTGGACTTGGTCTCCAGCAACTTCTACACCAGTCTACTAGGAATAACATATGTGTTCAATAATGGTGATTACATAAAAGTCCTAAATCTAAGTATACCATAAAATGGCACTAACTACGATATTTGAGTTTCCACTCCAACACTAGAAAACATAAGATTAATTAGGTCAGAAACCATTTTTTTCTAAAGATTTGTCAAAGATACAAAACCAAAAAACTTAAAGCTGCAAAACAAATAAAAAGAATATAGAGAATAAGAACAATGCTCTCTTTTGGACTTCAGAAAAGCTAAAGAGAAATTTATAACTTTATACTTTTTTTTTTTGGAAAAATTGGACCTTTCTTTCTATTCTTTTTGCAAGAACCAAACCATAGGTCTCTCATAATCTAGAGATTTAAGTATTACAAAACATTCTCGTTACAAAGTCGATAACTAAGTTATATGATTTGGCTTGTGGACGTATCAACAACGTTTAGTGAATGCATCATAACAACATTTTTGTATCAGATATACTTATCCCTATTCCCTCATAATCTACTTCCAGTGCATAAAAACTAAACCAAACCTAAAGCTGAAATATGAAAGTGTGGGGGAGACTCATGTAACAAACAAGAAGTTTCGGGGTTCTTTCGTAAAAGAAAAAAAAGAAGAAATAAAGAACATGCCTGGAGAGGAGTGATCTTAGAGGAAGAGAAGAACTGATCGGCGGTGATGAACTCTTGGTTGAGTTTAGGACAAACATTAGTATCAGCCAAACAAGCCCTTAGCCTCACCCAATTCTTGGAATCCACAACGTTCTCCTTAAGCCAATCCGAGAACCCTTCAAGTCTATACTCTTTGTAACCTCTACCCGGAACACGATACGATCCATCGGGTCGGGTCACCACGAAAGCAAATATCAGAACCACAAGCAAAAGCCCGATCAGTATCGCCATACAACACAAGTAAACCGCTAGTAAAGTCTCCTTGTATCTGAATTTTGAGAACTCAAAAAAAGTTTAGATCTTTGTAATTGAATGCTCTGTTTTTTTTTTTCATAAAAATTTGTCCTTTTGATTACTTACTTGTAGGCGCCGATGAAACCTGTGGCGGAGACGATGAGGATGAGAACGCCGAGGACGACGACGGGCCAACGGAGGAGATTGACACACTCGTTGTCTGGTTTCGAAGCTAGCCATATCCCTGACGCCGTTATGGGTATGGAACAGAGTAACGCTAGTAAGTTCAGTATCGCCGTTAAGTTATTCGCTAACGCCATCGACTTCTCTGTTCTCTCTGAGTTGAAGAAGATTCGAGCTTTTTATTTTATTTTTATAGAATGAAAATGAGATTATGAGAGTGAGAGGAGTGTTGTTGTTGTCTCTGTTTTTCTCTTATGAGGTCGGTGGTTAGAGATGATGGGATGTGTGAAACCTGTTTACTCCTATTTACAGAAAACTAGGTTCGGTTCTGTCTGGTCCGGTCCGGTAAAGTCAATTTCCGGTTTGATGCTGGTTTAAAAAGAGAGGTTATCTTATTCGATTAATTAAACATATAAATGTTTGGTTTACGACGAAAGTGAACTGGTGAAAAGGGATAATTTACTTTAATGCGATGTATAATAAAATGAACTGGTTTAATCTGGTTGGACCGGCTTTTTGGGTTTTATCTAAGGAGTGGAATCATGTCACATGGATGGACACGCGGAAACACGAGATTCCTTTGAACGCGCGTTTCGGCGCGTCTCATTTTCGCGGTAACAGCTTTTATTTCGAAGGAGAAGATTCTTCTATTCTGTGAGTACCAAAGTTATCAACCAATGAGAACTAACAACGTGGCACCGAAGACTTTGTGTATTTGCGATGAACTTGTGAGTTCCTTTGTCTGATAGTTATTTCTTTGCAAGCATGATCCTGTGGGTAGAAGATAATGGAGAAATTTGTGGGTAGCATTAAAGTATTACATCTTGATGATCTCAAGTTCGAGAACTTTGACTTGATACAGTGAGGGACACTTTAAGGAATTTGATGAGACTGCTTCAGTTTTGCTTTAGAGCTTGTCAGTGGAAGTGATAATGAACTATTACAAGCTCTGAATAGTAGGTGTGGATGTGCCCATTGACGTTCAGGAAAGATAGGATAACTTCATTTTCAAGGTGATTTGTTTAAGTTTTTCCTGAACGTCTTGATGCTCAGTAGTCAAAAGAGTATAAGAGTGAATTAAGTGGAACAGAGTGGTGAAACTTGTGAAGTGCTGGTTATATTGATGAAGTAGTATAGCTGAATCAGCATGATCCTGACATGGCTGTTATTTTCTTTATAAAGGGAAAACAAGTTTTAAGAGAAAAAAAAGGGAGAAATTTAAAGTGAATCAGCACTGAAGTCCAGATGCATGATGCTTCCTAGGCTGAATGCCTATTTTCCATTTTCTTCATGGTCTCAAGTCTGGGGGATTTGTCTCCGAACTTGGTAGTTGAATAAAGCTTCAGGTAGTCTTGAAATTGGAAGCCACTTGGATACAAGAGCTTTGGAGCTGGAGATATCACGGCGTCACCAGCTGGATTGTAAAACGTAGCAATCGACAGTCTACTTCCATGTTTCACTGTCATTACTCGGTGTACAACACTCTTGTACCTCCCGTTACTCAGTATCTCGAGTTGATCACCGGTATTGATAAAAATGGTGTTGTTCTTGGATGGTGGTATAGGAACCCACTTCCCATCTTTAAAGAACTCAAGACCAGGCACTTGATCATCCTGCAGGAGTAGTATGATTCCCCCAGCATCAGTATGTTCCCTCAGCCCTCTCATGAGCTCAGGACGGGGACATTCTGGGTATTTAGCCACTTTTGTCCCAAAAGCTGGACCTTTTGAACCAGAAAACGCCTTTATTATGTCTTCCTGATCAAGACCAAGATTCTCACACATGAGCTTTGAGAGCCTCTCTGCAAACTTGTGCAGCTGAGAAACATATTCATCCATCGTCTTGCTGCAAATATCAGTTTCCCCTCTCACAGTGTTCAGTATATAATGAGCAAACATGTAAAATGGTAAAGCCTTTGGAACTATTAAACTTCTTTAGTTACTTTACCTGAGTTCCTCTGAAATGTTAGGGATCTTGCAGATGTTTGAAGTTGGCTTATGAGAGATGAAGAAACTGCTTTCCCAATCTGCATCTGAGGTGTTGCCTTCACTCAAAGCTTTGACCATCTCTGACTGGTAAAAATCCTCTTTCAGATGCTCTTCATAGTGAGAGTTAATCAGCTTCTTCACTTTCTCCATCAACTCTTTATCAATTCCATGATTATCAACCTGCAAATTCATCGATAGTTTAAAGGATATAGAAAACTCTCGCTTGTGCATGAAGATATATAACAACATACCATGAAGAAGCCCCACTTATCACATGCATGATCAAGAAGTGACATGGTCTTGCTTCTGTTCTCTCCATCCAATTCTCCAAAATCGATAACTGGAATCTCCATCTCTCTCTCTTTGATAAAAACCATCTCTTGTGATATTTGTTCTCAGATACAGATTGGTCGAGTACAAAATCTAGAAAGAGTATTTATAGGCAATGAAGTGAAGAGTTAAAACTCTGTTTCTGTATTGTGTTGTAATTCTCTGCATAGTTGCCTACTTGGAGGCAAAAACAATAGTTTCTTTCAATAGACTATTCTTTTAACTCTATATTGAGTGTCAATTAAATAATAAAGAAAAATGTATAAGAATCTGCTTTGGAAATGTAAAAGGAACAATAGGATTACGCAGAGAAGTCCAAGTTCAGTCCATACAACCATGTGACCATAAGTATTTTGAAGATTTTCATATTTTTTTAAGGGTTTTTGGCCACTTCATTATGTTTCTTGTATCCTAATTTATGTGAATTTTCTTTCTTCTTCACAAGGAAAGTGCTTTTTTTTTTTTTTTTCTCATCCACTACTCATATTCAGTGGACCTAGCCTATCATGTCTCATACTAGCATGATTAGCGTTACTAGTTACAAAAGAAAAATCTGTGTTATGGTGTTGTGTTTAGAGAGAAGCTATATACACTAATCAAAAATGATAATGACCCTTTCTTGGTATGAAGCAAACCTACTTAGCGTAAAGCTTAACTGGATTTGATTTACTTGAAAATAGATATGTGAAAAGGTAAAGTATTGAATACGTCAGAAAACTAAATACTTCAAGATTACTAGAAAACTAAAATACTTGAGAAGTTTAGTACTACTGTCTTGTTTATTTCAAGATTATTAGAAAACTAATTACTTCAGAAGTTTAGTACTACTAATGTCTTAAAATAAGTTAAGTTGATGGATCGATCATATGCTTCCGACAATAAATAAAGGAAATCAAAAGTGGGTCTAAAGCGGAATTAACCGGAAGAATTGGCCACTCCTATGGGCGCTCTCGGTTTTGAATCCCAAATATAATATTTTCTATAAAAATATGTGTTTTCATAAATTCATATTTCATAACTTGTTATTAAAGAATTTGTAAATGGTGCTTAAAGAATGTTATCTCTTTGCTTTTTTTTTTTGTTTTTGTTTATTATCACTTGTGTTTAGTCTATAAATCAGCACCGACAAAAATATCTCGTTTTCGTGGTGTATATAAAGCATATTCAACCATGAATGGTCCAATTTAGAGCTTCAATGGGCCAAGACCTAATCTACAAAGACGTTTTTAGTTATCTATGACCTAACTTGCTAGTAGTTTGAAATGAAAATGGTTTTGTACTCGTGTTGCTATAATATAGTAATATGGTACTACTTTATCGTTATTTTTGATGTAGTACTGTTAATTACACTACATGTAATGTGATGGACTATAACTATCTTTAACATGCGTACGTACGTGTGTATTCATAATTTGAGATTACAACGAATGGCTCAACGTTTTGGAAATTATTCAACAATAAAGGTTATATATATAAAGGTCTTGTCTAGATATCTAAACGTTTTCATGTTGCTGATATTATTTGATTAGGATCATAATAAGACCTTCTTTAGAGTGTTAACTTTATTAGACCTTCTGCTTCACCAAGAGCCTCTTCTTCCGTTTTAAGACAGTTTCTATTATAGTATGGTGTTTTGCCCGATCAACAAGACTGTGTACTTCGTACTTAAACTTCACCTTTTTTTTTTTGTCAACTTCCAAACATGACTCTCTATTCTTACGTCAATTTAAAGTTTTAAACGCAACTTTAAAGAATCAGATCTTAATTATATAAACCTAAATGGCTAAATGAAATTAAAGGTGGGTTGATCATAACGTAGGATGCGGATTATACATGCTTACATAAAATAAAATAAAATCATATAGTATAATATAACAAAACCTAGTCATAAAATATCTTTGACTCATGCTTTATAATCGGCGGTTCACAACTTAAATTCAGATTAGTTTTTGATATATCCGAGTTTATGCAAATTTCTTATTGAGTCGGTGCACCGTATCACCATAATTACCGTCAATCAAATGGTCATTAAAAATCTCACAATAACTTATATGAAAAATAATGCTAACTCCAAAACTTTGATTACTATATATATACACACACACGTATTGTCGTTTCTTTTTGTTATTTACCTCTTCGCTACATGCATGCAAATATGCAATGCCGTTTCATTTTTTTTTTTCCAACTATTACCAATCAGTACTCTAATTTATTTTAATTTATATTTTTCAACATATTAGCACAAATTATTAGACTTTCATTTTAAATCTGTTTGATGAATTTTGATTCGTATTAAATTTATTTTAAAACAGTTCTACTTTTTACTACTATACATTATTACGAATTTGTAACATGCCTTTTTAATTAATAAGCTTAAGTTATGAAAATAAAATTCTAATTTAGTTGCACTAATAATACAAAACAAAATTCTTTGACACAAAATAAAAATTTATAACAACACTCGGATATATACTTTTGAATTCCAAAATATTGTTGCACGTACATATTTCCAAGTTCTAAAATCGAAGATGGAGCATTGAGATGAATTTATATAATATAGTACATTAATTTTTTTATAGGTCGAACTGTACTTTTCAATACCAAATTTAGAGAGAATTATTTTAGTACGACCGAATCTAACAAACGCATACACAATTGAAATTTCATTAAAAACAAAAAAACACCATAGTATATTTTCAAATTTCCATAATATTAAAAAAGGAGAAATATATATTTATGTGCACACAGAAACAAAAAGAAGATTGACAAGAGAGTTTAGTAAAAAAATACTCCAATCTCTAAATATAAGCTAAAAGAGACCAAACATTACAATGAACCTTGAGATTTTTTAAAAATAATAATTGTAATTCCCATAATGTGCAAATTCGGCAAACATAACCTTTTGATTTATTTATTTTCTACTTTAACGAAGAACCACGCGCTAACGGAGGCGCGTGTAGTTAGAGATTCGGTTAGCACTAACCAATGCACACACTATATTAATTTTGTTTCCAGAATCGATGGAGACTTAAACATAATTTGCCCCTTAGACCAACATTATTGCAAGACTCTTAAACCCCAAAATGGGTATCTTGCAACAGTGTTTTGTATCTAATATT
>NW_006238921.1:14349890-14445723 GCF_000375325.1 Capsella rubella
CAAACAGAGCCAACTTAAAAAAGTTAATTAATCAAAAAGGTTTTACTAATTAAATCCCTAATTAAACCAACAAATTTAATTTAATTTCTCTCTCTCTCTCTCTCAATCTTTCTGCTTTCTCGTTCTCCAACCACCGGAAAGAGAGAGAAGAAGGAACAAACACACACGAAGATCTCTCCCTCTCTCTCTCTCTATATATCTCTTTCTCTATCGCTCCGCCGCGCCACAATCACTGAGATGCGGCGGTGTAACAACAACACTGGCAAATTCTCTCTGATTAAAACGATGAGGTTTCTATTTCTCGTGTTTCTGATCTGTGGTTTCTTCTCTCTTGCTTTGTCCGCCGAGTCCGACGATATCGAGACTGACTCAGTTATCAAACGTGATGAGATCAATGGTACCTTCGTTGAGTCCAATGTGACGAAACCTAAGGAGGATAGTTTCGCTGATATGATCGATCGAGCACTTGAGAAAGAGTTTCCTGAGAATGACCAGAACGATGGTTCGTTCTTCTACTAGATCTTTCATTCTTCTGCATTTTTGCAATTAGTTACGTTCGCTGTGGAGCTAGGGTTTTTTGTCTTCTGAGATCAGCTTGTTTTTTTAATTTTGTCCTTCTCTAGGGATTTATCATTGATTTAGCTTAGTGGTCTAGACTCTCTCCATTATCTATTGGAAAGTCTCTGTCTATCTAGGTTTATAGTTTTCTCAGGGCTAATAGCATTTTAGCGCTTTGATTAAATTCTCATTTTTCAATGTATTCTGTTTTCTGAAATGCTATTTTCTTTTGCAGTTCCTGATCCAGGAAGCTTCAACAATAGTGTTGCTGATCAGCAGGTTGGTAGCTGCAAGTTTTGATCTTTGTTCTCGCAAGTTATCATTTTCTTCATATTACTATTACATTTTGTTCAGCACACTACTCAAAGTTGTCTTTTCTTTTGATTAAGCCATTTGTTATGCTCATTAGGCTGTTCTAGAGACTGTTGCTCGAGTTAAGCCAAAGAAAAATGAAACCAAGACCAAGGAGGAGAAGTGAGTCTTCCTGATGCTTACTTTACCCTCTTTGGACTTGATTCGTGCTAGTAGTGGCTGTTGTCTACTTTTGTTTCACAGGCTAAAGCAAATTATAACATAACAGTGATTTTATTCTAGATCATTCTTTAACTTGGATAACGAGAATGGCGTAGAAGATACTCCAAGACTCATAGATAGGAAGGTAAGCTTAGATAGTTTACTACATATTTTTTTTTGTAAACAACGTATATCTATTATGTAGCTGTGTGTAAACGTATTCTCGCAATGTAACTTCGCTGCAATTTTAATCCAGGACAACGTTTTTATAATGTCCAATCCAAAATCCAAGTACCCTGTACTGCAGCTAGATTTAAGGTAACTATACCATTTGTAACAAAAGTTCTTCATTCGATTATACTTTCTGAGCATCTTACTAACTGTTTTTTCTTTGTCCGGACATCTCTCTTAATATTGTACATTGGTAGGCTGATATCAGATTTGGTTGTCGTCATTGTTTCTGCTACTTGTGGTGGAATTGCCTTTGCTTGTGCTGGTCAACCGGTTAGCACACTCTGCCTTTGCGAAGCTTGTAACTTCCAGTATTATTTTTTGTCAAACGCAACTTTCAGTATCATTTTGTTAGAATTGATTATTCAGCTTTCGATTTTGTTAACTCTTGACTTTTCAAAACATGACACCGTTATTTAATTTCCACGCTACTTCTATGGCAGGTCATTACTGGGTACCTATTGGCTGGATCTGTCATTGGACCGGGTGGGTTAAGCTTTGTTAGTGAAATGGTGCAGGTAGCTTACATCAGCTTTAGTAATTCAAAAGTTTCTCTTTTGTTGTCTTCATCCTACCTTTGGAAGATTTCGTGAGTACCAGATCGCCTTGTTATATATAAATGGTTGACAAGGACTTCATTTATAAATTTTTGTGTAGAACAGGTTGAAACAGTAGCACAGTTTGGTGTTATCTTTCTCCTTTTTGCTTTAGGATTAGAATTTTCTGCAGCGAAGGTTTGCGCGCTTCCACCCACTTATATTGTCAGGTTTCTTTGTTCAAACCGATTGAAACTTTTGAGACAGTTATTGTACTTTTTGGTTACAGCTTCGTGTGGTTCGTGCAGTAGCTATTCCAGGAGGTCTTCTTCAGATATTTTTGTTCATGTGCTTGAGTGGAATAACAGCCTCGGTATGTCCCAAATGTATAGCAATCAAGTTAAGAATGAGTCAGTAGGCATATTGTGGTATGAATCATGAATATAGAGTACATTCGGTTGATTTAGCTGTTTCTTCGTTGCAGTTATGTGGCGGTAAACTAACAGAAGGAATATTTGTAGGCGCATTTCTTTCGATGTCATCAACAGCAGTGGTATATTCTAATTTCCTTTGTGTACTTTTGCATACTTATGTGGCATTGAACGCTTTGCGTGTCAATTAATATTTTAAACTTGTTCTACACTGCTAGAATATTGCCCTTGTGCTCACTCTCACTGTGTTATATATTTTCTGAGTGCGTGTTATGTTATCATCAATTGCTCTTTAGACATGACTGTCTTATGTTCTCATTACCTCCCTCACCATGATTCTTATACTAGGTTTTGAAATTTTTAATGGAAAGAAATAGCATAAGTGCTCTACATGGCCAAATAACCGTTGGAACACTTATTCTTCAGGTATCTACCTGATCACTCTCAATAACAATAGCTTTTCTAATATTATTCTCACATGTTCTTTTTCCTAGTTCAAAAATCTGCATTTCCTCAAGTAGTATTGTATGCAACAATACTTTCATTAGAACTTAAATTTACTGTGTCATCAATCACCAGGATTGTGCTGTGGGCTTGCTGTTTGCTCTCCTGCCAGTCCTTGGTGGCACTTCTGGTGTCCTTCAAGGAGTGTTGTCCATGGCTAAATCGTATGCATTTATCTCTTCCAGGAATTTCTGTGAAAATATTATCAGTACCCTACTTCCAATGTTCACTTGTTAGATTTCGGTCTAATAAAAACCAAGTTTTTGACACTTTATTTATTTCCAGGTTGGCTATTTTGATTGCTTTTTTGGGTGCTTTGTTTGTATTATCCCGCACCTGGGTACCTTGGTTTCTAAAACTTATGACAAGCCTTTCTTCTCAGGTATGCACAAGTTTTTTACCTGGTTCTGTTTTGGTCTTTATAATGTTTATTTAAGCGTTCTTCTATCTTTGACAGACTAATGAGCTCTATCAGTTGGCCGCTGTAGCATTTTGCTTGCTTGTCGCTTGGGTTAGTCTGCTCCCTTTGTTTTTCTTATCTATTGGCTGTTTGCACATGCGTGACTCTCAACTTGTCAGTTCTTAAATCCAGTATCGTTTTGGCTTCTTCAGTGTAGTGACAAGCTCGGTCTAAGTCTTGAGTTGGGTTCCTTTGCGGCAGGAGTGATGATCTCTACAACTGATCTCGCTCAGCATACTCTTGAACAGGTAGGAAGTCAAATTTGACATTTTCGAACTAGAGGGTCTCTGCCCTTTTTTATGGCCACACTCTTATTTTGAAAGTGTCTTTCCTGCTTATAGATTATCGTCGACTGTCTATATATTTCCCTTACTTTGCCCATTGTACAAAAAATTACCAATAGACCTGTTCTGATCGCTTCTATTTCCTTACAGGTGGAACCCATCCGCAATTTTTTTGCAGCACTGTTCCTTGCTAGTATCGGCATGCTGATACATATGCACTTCTTGTGGAACCATGTTGACATTCTGTTAGCAGCTGTGTTACTTGTGATAGTGATAAAGACTGTTGTAGTTGCGATAGTTGTTAAAGTCTTTGGATACAATAACAAAACTGCAGTACTTGTAAGAAGTGAACCCTTCTTTTTGTCCCGCTTGCACATTACTCAAAACTTTCTCATAGAAAGAGGCCTCACAGTTTTCTTGTCTATAGGTTGGAATGTCCCTTGCACAGATTGGGGAGTTTGCTTTTGTTCTGCTAAGTCGAGCATCTAATCTTCACCTAATTGAGGTAAGTTATAAAATGCTTTTTTGGTTATCTTGATGCTTAATAAAATATATATTAGCATATATCTCCCAGACCGTGTATGACCATATAATAGATTTCTCGTAATTTGCTTTTTCGGTGGACTGTGGAGTGATAATAATGAAGAGGTTTGTGTTTATTTGCAGAGCAAATTGTACCTCCTGCTTCTGGGAACAACAGCCTTGAGCCTGGTACGTGTCTATTCTTTTGCGCATTGATTTTCGAAACAATTATTGACAAGGAAGTTGATTTATCAATGGAAGAGCAGTAGATTTCTCTTATACTTGAATCAGTATTGTGTAATAATTACTGTTCTAAGTAAATTATGTAACAGGTAACAACACCATTGCTATTCAAGTTGATACCAGCCGTTGTACATTTAGGAGTGCTCTTACGGTGGTTTTCCCCCGACAGCTCAACCGAGGTAATTTCATATCATTTCTATCTGTATCTCTACGGATCTGGCTCAAACTGTAGGTATTGAACATTTATCTTCGTATGTACAGATTGGTTTCAAAGGAGAGTTGTATCACTCAGAGAGTGCAAAGCGTATATCTCTGATGATTCAAGGTTCGCTACACGACTCTTGAAGTATTGATGACGTTCAGCATAACACGCAACATGAAGCCAATTTTGGTCTCTCAAGCAAGGGAAAGGCAATGAATGGGAGCTTCCAGATGTATAGATGCATTGAGAGAGATCAGAAGAAAACCCCAAGAGGAACCCCCTGTATAAAATCTCTACACGAAGATAATTACACAGACTTGTAACTTCACTTCAATTTTCTTTTCTTTTTTATTAAATGTTTTGGGATTCTTTTTTTTGAGTAAAAAAAAAAGGTAGGAAGAGGTTATTTTTTAGTTTGTTTCCCGCATCAAAATAAGAAACATTTTCACCGTATTGTAGCCTTGTAGGTATATACCAAGTTTCGTATGTGAGATTGTGTTTGGTCAATTCTAGGTTTGCTGGTTATTTCATCAGTTAAGTATGAGATCCTTGAGATGAGTTTGATGAAAAATTGTAAATACATAGACCTCTAAACTTTACCCTACTCGACCATTTTAATTTCTGTTAGTAGGGTCGTAATTCTTCAGTTTTCACACATAGCAATTGCCTAATACAATAGTTTTTCTTCTAATCGGTCAAACAATGTTATCAGTTATTGGGAAAGTGATAAACAAATAGCTTTAAACAAATTTGATAAATTCATCTTATGCTTATAGTTAAATCATCTATGAACCAAACCAACGTCTTTGTACTAAATATTATATAAGTTGAATGGTTTTAATCCGACGGTAATTTAATTTTAAAAAAAACCTTCAATATTGACCGATTTCATTTTTAAACCTTCAATTTTTTTTTTGTAAATATAACCCTGAACTTTAAAAACTTATAACAAATTTAAACGGTCGCCTATAAATTTATCCTCTAAATCATTTTTCACTAAACTCTTTGTGAGGTTTTGTCCAAGTGTCTCTAAAGAAACTCTCCCAAGAAGAAGGTTTCAGCAAAAGAAGGTCACGAGGAGCTCATGTGAGGAAACGATGGAGAATACGAATCGAATAGTTTGGATATGGTTCTTTCCATGGGGAATCATGGGTTTATATAGAGCTTCTAGTCCTACTCTAAACATGGAGAAATATGAATCGAAAAGTTGAGATATGATTGCAGTACACAAAGCATGCAATCGAGTGAAGAAGACGAAGCGAAAAGCAACCATCGCCGCGACGATTCTGTGTTGGGAACAGAAGAAATAGTGGTGTTAGGATATCATATTTCTAAAGGGTCTATATAGATAAGTGAGGAGGATCAGGTAAAAATGGATGTCCATATTAACATAAGGTAAAATCCGAATTGGACCAAAGTCCAATCTACCTTGACACGTAAACCCATTCGGTGATTTCACTGAAACCGCATCCGAACCGATACCGCTTCAATCACGTGCCAACCAGTCTGGTTTTTCTGCCCAAAACTAATTAATATAAACCGTTAGATGAGATAACCAAAATAATTATATCCGTTAGATTAAAACGATGACATCAGTAATCACTAAAAGTGGGTTTATTGTTATTTATAGAATCTAAAATGGTGACATTAGTAATCATTAAAATTGGGTTTGCTATTATATATTGATAGGCTAAGAAACTCAATAAAAGCCTAGAACTGTCGAAAAAGGAAAAAGAACCCTAGAGGTGTTAGGGCATCCTCATTGGAGGATTCTTATAGGTAAGATTTATCAAAGTGGGTATCTTATGAGGATGGTTTACTGATGGCGTGGAGTACAGAAACCCTAAATCGACTAAAAGCATTCCATCAATCCATATCAGCCGCCCGAAGAGAAGATGTTGCCGGCGGTGATGATAATCAAGAGCTCAAAAGAGGGTGTCGAGGATCAGAAGATAATTGTATATCCCGAGAGAAGAGCTGACCGGGTAATCAATTATATATTCCTTCGTAATTTCATCATCTCCTGCTTCCTTAGCTTCGCTTCTTCTTAATTTGGAGACTAATAATAACGTAACAATTGTACGTACCGTTCATAGGCCCTTAAAGGAATTCGGAGAGTTTACTCCAAAGTTCCGGACGTTTCTCGTCGTACCATAGTCCGCCTTTATGCTAGGTTTGGCCTTCATCGTTTCAATTTTCTCATGGTTAGTTTACTCTACTCATCTCTCTTCTTTGTTTTCTCATTTGTAGCTAAAGATAAATATATCTGCTTGTAGCTAAAGATATATATCTGCTTTCAATCCTAGGGACAAGAGGTGCAGCCCTGTAACATAATGGAGTACACCCAGTCCACTTTTTCTGTTACTTGCTCTTACAAGATCACTTTCAAAGCCAAGGATCCTGCTTCTGCCAAGACCAAGCCTACGCTTGCTACTTTTCAGGCTCAAGTTAACGAGATTGCATTTAACAGATTCGCTTTGGTCTCCGCTAATTCTGGACCTTATCCTGGTACTGTATATATTTTTATAATTATCATTATTTTTATTGGTTGGTAATAGCTAGTATACATACAACTTAACAAGTTCTTTCTCTGTATAGTGGAAACCAAGATATACAACGTAGATAAAAGTAATGTGTTGTGTGGCCACTTTCTCCATCATTTCATGCCTAAGTTGCTTACAGGAGAGAATCCTTTCCAAGACGACACTGGCCGATTTCGCCTGGTAATTTATTACAACCCGATCAACCACTCTTAAGCTGTGTTTTACCTTGTGATGATTCGATCACCAACCAACTAGTCGTACGTGTATATATATATATTTTGCAGCTGAAAAAAACAGAGGTGCTTAAGAATGAGTGGATCCATCTGTATTTGGAACTTGCGGTTGCCACAACTAATAGGCGCCGTATCGAACACGGTGTTGGCGGTCTGAAGATTCGCAAAGTGGCTATGGAAATCCCACGAGACCTTGAGCCCTTTCACAAGGGACTTGGCGCCTATGATGCTATTTTCTACATTAGGTACACTGACCCATGCAAGGATCGGGCTGGTGATGATGATGGCGATCGCGTTGCATTAGTCAGAAGAATCGTGGATGTTCATTCTGGAATCTTTAGAATCGTTGGTCTTACTCAGAGCTTTCAGTCCATTACACCTCCAGCAGCATCAAACGGAACTGCTGCCATGGAAATGGAAGCGTCTCCACAAGACTAGAAACATCCATATAAATATTATGTTTGGATTGTATTAGTAAAAGAACTGCTAAGTGTTTTTTTTTCTCATGTTTAGCAATAGGACTGGTGATTTGCATATGTAAACTGTACACAGATTTATTACGATCTGGTATGGTAAGACAAGGGTTTATGAAATGTTTGCTTATTGTTTTCACTTTATGGGCTTTACGTTAATGGCCCCAAGTCGATCAAAAGCGAAATAACTTTGTTCCAAACAAACAAAAAAAGCAACGAAAGAAACGTGATCGGTGATTGGTGATTGCTGCCATGGAAGCTTGCTCCTCCTCATCTGCACAAGACTAGATATATCCATTTGAATTTGGTGCGTTCGGATTGTCATATTATTAGTAGATTGCGTTTTGACTAAGTTTGTGTGATTTTTCTTTTTTTTTCTTTTCCAAGTGTGTTAGTTCTACTTACTTACTATAGCTGCAAGTTCACTCATATATATATAAGTGTTGCATATATACCCATAAAAGCTAAACTATCTCTTACAAATAAAGAGTTTTTTGAGTTAATTGATTACAAAAGTACAAACACATATTCAATAAAAGAATATTTGAATTGATACACCAAATATGAGAGGAAGAATACAATGAATCAATTGTGTTACTTTTAACATTTGGTGGGAACCCGAGTTTTTATTGGCTTTAGCTTTATACCAAGACTCTCTGGAGAAAGAAGCTCTGGCGAAATACATGACGGGCTCAGTGGACTACGGGGGCTATCGCTAACCCGACCAGGCCTATACAATCCAAACCCCATGAAAAAGAACTCCATTGGTATCAACATCGCATGTGGTTGCTCTTCTGTCACCACTGATCCACAAGCTTGCACCTGCAATTTCAGACAAAAATATACAATCAAAACATGTTTCTTTGAAATCTTAGAGAGCCTGAATCTTTAAGTCACGGAGAGAAGCTAAGAGCTACCACATCTGTTTTTACATTAACCCGCATACCTCAACCAAGGCGCTGTATTTTCTGTCCAATGCAGTCACCATGTGAAGAGTTTCAGAGTGGAAGGGAGATTGGTCGCCAACAAAGATGAGTGTGCGGCATTTCAAATCTCTTAATCCATCAGTTAGGTCATGTCTCTTGTTAACTGCTTCAAGAAACCGCATAAGACTACTACCATGTCTTTCCCCCAGCAGCTGTATTAACATATCATATCATACAACATCATTATTATCAAAGGTGATGAAAAACCATCTACAAACTACTACTAGGCTAAGCACTTACTCTTCTGCATTCATGTACCACATCCCTCTCTGGAACTTCAGAGCTACCACGAGCTTCCTGTTATGATTAAAAACAAGACTAGTTAAATACTATTCAGCATATACAGGTTTCCATCAAGGAATCACAAGAAAGATTACCTTACTGAAGTACCGTTGGAGGAAAATATCCTTTAACAGCCCAGACATACCATAGTAGTACAACAAGTTTGACACTACCTGCAGAATTGTTTTTAACATTGGCTTACTAGTCTGGAGGCGAATAAAGTGTGTGGGTTTATCCTTTTGTACAGTCATATAAACTATGATGAGAATGAAAAAATAAACCTTGTAATAAAACCATTCAGACCATGAGGGCGCTTTGCATAGAGGTGATATAAGAATCAAACCCAAAACTCGTTCTTTATGTTTAATCTGCAACCACAAAATAACCACTGATAAGTAATGAGATATTGTATGATGTTTTGAGAATGTAGCTACACATAAATCTTCAAGGGGGCCTCAGTCAGTGAGTACATACAGCAAACAAGGAAAGGATGTAGGCACCCGCTGTAATCCCCATGCACATTACTGCCTCGAGGCTGCAAGAGACATATAGATATTTAGAGGACATCAGCGGAATTACACTAGTTGCGATATGCCAAGGTTCGAGTGATTGTTGGTTGAAACATGATTCTAGTTTTACCTAAAGAAGTTCAATACTTCAAGAATCTGGTCCGCGAGGTCTTCAACGGAAGGTGACGGATCATTGGAACAAACTGGAGCAGCTCCGAACTGCAAAAACTCTTGTGGAAACGATGGAACCCAACAATACGTGAGCAAACAGCCAAGTCGAATACAAATAAAATATATGCATCTTTTCAAGACAATCAATTTTGCAAACCTCATGTCCTGGGGGACTAATATGGTAAATGCAGAAATTATGGAGCAGTAAGGATACTGCTTCAGGGCAGAGAAACAATCCTTGGAAACACGACAAATCTAGAAGACATAAAACACACAAGAATCAAAAATGAGATTATCAAGTGAAAACAAATCATGTTCCAAATGAATATTCCCAACTCTTACAGTTAAGTGCTACATCTGGATAAGTGATCAGTGCTGGTTTCTCTTGATCTCCATAAACTACAACTGAAACTGAACCATGGCAAGTTTTGACATGATGCTCCTGCAAGAGATAACGAAAATAAGCAAGAAATGAATCAGTCTATATCCAAACTAAGAGAAAATATAATCAATGCCACATGCTTATTCTCAAATGCACACCATTAGCCTTCATCCAACATCAGCTCAATATTTTAGAAACCAGAATGATCTTTAAATTATGTTCTTTAAATCAGATACAGCTAAGAAAGGAACATTCCAACTTTGTTCCAGACAACAAAAAAAATGAAGGACCTCAAGAGATTCTCCCATGTGCAAGAGTCAGAAAAATCAGTAGAAGATAACTTACGGCTGAAAAAAGTCAGACATTATATATCAATCATGGAGCCATAAAAAGATACCATTTTCAAGAGAATCTCTTGGACCTTTGATACAACAGGAACAAAGAATCAAATTAAAAGAAACACCCAACTTGGTGATTTCAGATGAAAATCCAAAGGGTCATCATAATACAAAGTGAAACAACTTTTTAACTATCAATGAAGTAATAGGTTAATTAAATTAAGCAAATAAACTAAAACCAAGAACACGATATGATAAATTTGATTCCAATCAAGAAACTGAAGCTAGATATACTAAAAGATTCACTAAATCAAGGAACAATGGGCAAATTTCAAACTGAGATTAGATGGTAAGAACCCAGAAGAGAGAAAACGAAATGTGACGGTTCTAATTACCATAAAAGTATCAAACTTTAAGAGTAAGACAGGTACAGAAATGGCCTGAGAGAGAAGATAAGAAGGAGAAAAGGAAGTAAATTTTGTTAGGTCAATGTGTAAACAGACCTTGCCACCATTGTAGATCTCTTCAATGTCGACTGAGATGTCGTCGTTTAAACCCACCATAGCCTGTGAAAACCCCCAAGACTGCGCCTTTTTTGCTTCTTTCTCTCTCTATATCTTGAAATTGAAATGGCAATTGAAAGATAACAGTAAAGACTTAAGCTTTCTTGTGGGTTTATTGCCTTAGATTGTACGCTTCAACGGCTCTTTTAGGCTTTTCACTTTGTCTTCTTCTTCAATGGGAATGGACCACTATCTCTCTCTCTCTGTCTCGATGTCTGTGTCTGTGTCTTATAAGCAAAGCCGCGTTGCGTTTTTATGGCCAGCGGTTAATCAAATCCACTTCCCACCGACGCCGATGACTCTTCCTTCTTTTTCTTTGGTTTCCCTTTTTGGATTTTGCACCGATCTTCATACGGCGCCGTTTCTTTATCCTATCCATTTTCTATTTTAATCATTTTTTTTCTTTTGTTTTTTTTTCCTTTTTCGTTTTTTTATTCGGTAGAACTTTTTATCTTTTAACGTTAGAAAAATAAGCTTTGTCTTTTAAAATTCTGATTGGTCAGATCTTGCTAGTTCCTTTATACATCATAAACATAACTTTTTATGGAATCATGAATTAGTTTTATTGAAGAAGTTTTTATCAAAATATCGACAAAATAAAAAGTAAAAAACTTGTCAGTCTAATAAATTTTAAGTTACGTTAGATTAATAACTTTACCATTTTATAAAAAAATTCCACGGTTGATCTATTTTAAAAATAGTTTATACAATATTACATGTTTCTTTCAAAAATTACATGACATTGTCATTAGTATTAATTATTAAGCCTAGTTTACTGAATTTTATTCTAATAAAAAGAAAAATTTGTTGGTTTTTTGAAATTGATAGTGTAGAGATGATGTTGTGTGTCATGATGATTGTGCAATCTCCTAAAAGATGGTTATGCAATCTCCTAAAAGATGATTGGCTTTTTCCCATCTTTTAGATGATTTTAGATTGTTCTAGGTGTCTTTTTGTCGTTTTTATCCAAAATCTATCGTTTTTGTAATTCTAAAACGGATTATCTAACTCGTTAATCTAGATCGCTTGATTTGGAAATTATTTTTTAAGCATTTTTACATTTCAACGGGTGAGTATTCAAAGAATAATATTTGAATGAATATGTGGTTGATAAAAAAAATATATATATATAATGGATAAACACGTCATTCTGAAATTCGTTATTTTACCAATACACTTTCAGATTTTAATATTCTAAATTTAATAAATATTTCTCCATGCTTTAAGTTCAGGTATCTACTTATATATAATTAATTATTACATTTAATCAAAAAAAATATAGCATCATAGGGTATCTTCTACTTTGTTGCTATGTATATATCCCGGCTAGAAATCTTAGATCAAATTTTGAATTTTAACATCAGCTTAATATTATCTATACTATTAATTGGGAAGCACAAGCTGTATCCAAACAGACTTCATGTTTTTTAAAAAATTTCATAAAAATTAAACCTGTAGCCAAACAATGACCTTCTTATTTTAACAAAATTTTGGACAATCTAAATGACATTGTCGACATAAATTAATAAGATTTGGCCTGTTAATATATATGGCCTGTTAAGATAGATTCGTTGTTTTTAAAAATTGTCGAATCCACCTAAAATCCTGCCATATCGTCGTTCCCATAGGTTGACCTTAAAGAAAGAAAAATCAACATAAATCATCGTCAATACAAATATATTCCATAACTGCTAACTTCCTTAAATATTGCTAATTTTTTGTGATTTATGCTAACTGCTAACAATATTGTTTCCTAAAACTTTGTTTTCCTTATCTTTCGCCATATTAACGAATATTACCGTTGCCAAATAACGCTCAATAATAAATACATTCTACAGGAAAAAATGGAGAATAATCAATCATAACAATCTTATTCCCTTAATCTTAATCTCAAAAATATTGTATTATACCAAAATCTTAACCAAATTATACGCTAAATGAATAAAAGATAAGTTACCATACATATTATTCCATTCCAACGACACACTAGCTAAATAGAATATTCCCATTTCCAAACCAATGTCGCCAAATCAATATTTTCGAAAAATCTTTACCTTCCTAATGGCAAATCATAACAAGCAAGTATACATCTATATAAATAGAGGTGTACAAGAACTTTATGATATGCACTCAACCCTAAAACGGCTACACACACAATGGCTACCAATCTTCAGCAAAAAAAAACTGTTGCTGCAAATGAAGGCTTCACCGAGCTTGGTCACATCAAACCATTTAAGACTGCTTGGAAGATAAGGGTGAAGATTGTCCACACATGGAAACAGTACACCACCTTTACAGGCGAAACAATAGAGATGATATTGGCTGATATCAAAGTAAGTCGTTTCATCTGTTTATAAGTTTACTTTTAAACCAACGATTAACTAACATATTTCGTTCTATTTGGAAATCCTATACAGGGGACACTGATTCATGCAACCATCAAGAAACAACAATTGACAAAGTTTCAGCGTTTGGTTGTATTTGGAGAATGGAGAATCATTGAAAATCTCCAACTGACAAGAGCTTCTGGGAAATTTAGAGCAACTAAACATCCCTACAAGATGTCCATAATGAACTCCACAATCATTACTCGGTGTCCCTCACTATCAAATGATTTCTATGTTGATCCTGTTGCTTTTGAGAACATCCTTGCTGAAGATGTTCTAAATGAACACATATTGATAGGTAAACTTGATTCCTAAACGAGTATAATATTCTACAGTTTGGTGGTCATATATTTAGTATTAAGTTTATGTAACGTACCGTTTTTCCAGATGTTTTGGGTCAGGTAGTATCAGTTGGGCAGATTAAAACTTCTGCACAAAATGAGAAACCTAAAAAAAGATTGGAGATTCAGTTGAGGGATACAAGGTAAACTGATTTTTTAAAATGTATAAATTCTTGGAATAACTATATACAAACTGTTTAATAACCATTTTTAAAACCTTCTACAGTGACCAGCGACTCTCATGTACTCTATGGGGAAGATTTGCAGATACTATGTGGGAAGAATGTCATAAACAAGAAAGTGGTATTGTAATCTGTTTGATTAGATGTGCTAAACTCAATTCGTACAATGGTAAGAATGTTTCTAAACAAGCAGTTCTTAGCAATGTTTAAACACTAAATATATAAAACTATTTACTAAATACAAATTCCTCTTATATGTAACAGGTAACAGATCAGTTTCAAATGCATTTGACATGTCTCTCATGTTACTAAATGCTGACTACACAATTGTTGATGAATTTATGGCCAAGTATGTCAATCCTCTAACGTTTTCTAAGTTTAAGACAGCATGTTTAACTTTTCTAATTTTCTCCCATAAATCTATTGATGACTACGACTAACATTGCTCCTATTCAAACAGTTTACCAAAGGATAATTTGCAAATCATCTTCGAAGAGGAAGACAAAACAAACTGCAGATTGAGCAAGGACAAGGATGATTACATAAACCAATTTCCATTGAGCACTATTTCAGACTTGCTAGAAGCTGAAACGGTAACCAGATCATCTACTACTTCAACCTTATATGATTCGTTATTATATAATTTGGTTAAACTATTATCATACAGGAAGGGAAGTTCAAAATTATCTGCACTGTCTATCACATAGATATGGAATATGGTTGGTATTACTTTGAATGTGTCAAATGTAAAGGAACTTGCTACATAATTCCAAAGGAAGAGAACAAACCTATCAGCAAAACAAAGAAACCTTTGTTTTATTGTCCAGGATGTGATAAGGAGGTTAGCAAAGCAGTATCCAGGTAATTTCATTCAGTAAAATAATATATGTAATGCAAACATACTTGGCCTTAAATTGGGAAATATTTACATAACAAAATCTCAAATGTCTGAATTTAGGTTCAAAGTTACTGTGGATGTAATGGACGCAACTGGGGAGTCTAAGTTCATTCTATTTGATACCACTGCGTTAAAGGTTCTAAAAAAGACTACAACACAAATTTTAGAAGGCCAGTACGATGAGGTATAAGCTTATATCAAGTTATTCCGTTTTGGTAAACTGGATGTAGTCTCTAATGTTATTTTGTTGAATACAGATTGCAGATCCATCTTGTGTGCCAGAACCGTTACCAAGTTTGGTTGGGAAAACTTTCATGTTTCTTGCATCTGCTCTAACAGCCAATATCACTGAAGGAAAAGAGACTTATAAAGTTGCTTATGTGGAATTGGGCGATGCCAAAAAAGAAGTGGACAATACTGAAGAATCTGAACTTCCAACTGATCCTAAAGATGTCATTTCTATTGACCAGGTATTTTATCTAATCTAGATATAGTTAAGCATGCGATATAACTATTTTTTTAACTTAGTATAGCGTGAATGATTAGCTGACTAACTTTGATGTTAATTACTGAAACATTTGGACTAAATTGTGTAGGATCAAGACGCTATCAGCCATGAAAATGGAGAAGGATACAACACTGCTACTACCACTCCTTCTTCTAAGCGTAAAGAGGATCCCAATGATGTTTCAGAACAATCATCAACTTCTAAAAAAGTTTGCCTACCATCAATAACATCTGCTATTGAAGATGCTTCTGCTCCCGCCATAAATGAGAATGAAGGAACGGTTGATGAAATTCAAGACAATATTGGGGAGAAGGAAAAGCTTTCTAATTGATTCAAGGAAAGACATGGTTTAAATTTTTTAGCTGCAGTTTCAAATTTTTCAATAAGGTAGTATGGTTTTTTCATGTTTGGTTTAGATTAGTGCATTAGCATTAACTTGAATTCAAACATTTTTCCATACAAATACCATCTATGTATTTCTGGATTTAAGTTTGCAAGTTTCAAGTATTTTTGGTTTTGATATTCGATGCAATTTTCCTTTACAACTTTCCATGTAACAACTTTACAATTTTCCTTTACAACTTTATTTTAGCTAATTAGTTAGCCAATATAACAAATCTCTGTAATTAAGACTAAATTATATACATGCCATGAAATATTACCAAATTTCATATTCAATTTATTTGCAAATATACTCTCTCTTTATATATATAGCTACTTTTCTGTCACTTTTCAACACCCTAGCTAAGTTTTTGTTGAAGAGTGCAAAAAAATGAAGAAGAGAAAATACGTTCCAGAAACTAAATCACAAAAACTAGATGGTTGTTTACACGCAAAGATTGTGAAAAAACCTATTGGCAAGGAGAATAGAAATCACGCTGGAGAAGTCAATATTAAGAGTAGTATTCAAGTGAAATCTGTTTTCAAAAGAGTCTTATGTGGACTGAATCACAAACCTGATAATGGTGCCTCTTTAACCAACCTCCAAGAAGATTCCTCCCTTACTGCAGATACAATCGGATTATCTGGTAAGTAAACCAACTTTGTAGACAATTCACGATTGAAACCATTTGTTTATGCTAATATTTAGGGAAAACTTTGTCAATTCTAAAATATTATTTTGCTAATCTGTTTTATTTAGGTTCTACTATCGAACCTGTAAGGACGTCAAGGAGGGTTCTTGGTGATGTGACTAACCTAATTCAAATCCCAAAGGAAAACCAAATTCCAACAAGTAATAAAAGGAAACCAACATTGAACAGGCAAACCAAACTATATCAGAAATTTCAAAACAGTTTAACAGGTGACAAACACATTACAACTCTTATGTTAAAATGTTTTCTTAACTAAGTTTCCTGTACTTTAAAAGTGTTTGAAATGGAAAACAGAGAATACCTGCAATACAGTGTTGCAACAATCCCAGTTATTTAAAGCTCATTCCAATGAGCAAGTGAATTTTGAAGAATCTCCTCCAACCAAACGAAGACAAGCTATAACTGAAACACAGTTTAGTCCACCATCAGTGAATAGCAAAAAAGGTATGATCATTATCACAAATATAAATTACTTTCAATTTATAAGATGGTCGTGTGTTTTTAACACGGTACGTAAGTGTGGGATTGACAGAGTTGAAGCAATTTGATTAACACTTATCATTGGTTTAATTGAAGGTAAAAGCAAAGCAGTGTCCATTACAAGACGTACAACTTCTTTAAGATTTACTAAAGCACTTGCAAGACAATGGAAACCTACTCAGGAAGCAAACACAGATTCAAGAGTTATGATTCAATCAAATAAATTTCATATTACTGGGCATAAAAAATTAGTTGAGATAACATCTAATTGCACAGGTATGGCATCATCCATCAACTTCTAAATGGTTTCGTTAATATATAAAGCCGAGACTTATTCTAAAATCATTCATGACATTATTTGTGTTGCCATGATTATGACAGAGAAACAAACATACCAATGCAGCAGCAGTAGTGATGATCAAGAATCAGAAACTTCAGAAGAGCAATCAGAAGTTGAAAATGTGTCAGAACATGTTACGAAAGGTTTTCAGATTCTAAATGTGTTAGATGAAAGTTTGACTAGAGCATTTGGAAGAAACAAAACACCCAATCCAAAACCAAGATTCAAGAAGAAAGAAACAGGTACGAAATATATGTAAACCAATTTGTGAGCCTTTATAGTAACATATTCTAAAATAACATATTTAATTTGTGTATTTCAATAACAGAATATCTTGATCATGGGGATCCTACATATTCATGTTCATATTGTGGAGCTATTATGTGGTATGGTGAACGCATAAACCGACAAAGAAGGGATAAGAACCCTACATTCACACAATGTTGTCTACAAGGAGCAGTGAAATTGCCTTTCTTACATAATCAGCCGGAACTATTGTTTGCTTTGCTTACAAACGATGATGAGTTAAGTCGCCATTTCAGAGAGAACATTAGAGCATACAACATGATTTTCTCTTTCACATCACTTGGTGGATGTTGCGAAAATACTGTTGTCAAAGGAAATGGCCCTAATATGTTTTCCATACAAGGAGAGAATTATCATCTTCTCGGCAGTCTAAAGCCTGAAGAAGGAGACTTCCCAAAGTTTTCACAACTGTATATTGTAGATACAGAAAATGAAATACAAAACAGAGCTGGCATTCTAAGGTATGCCTATTGTATTTTATAAGACGACGAACTATCTGATGTCATGTTTGTATTTATCACTAATCTTAAGAAATGTTTTTCCCATTTCTTATCAGCAAAGCACAATCTGCAGGTAAGTATAAAAGCAAAAAAAAGCTAAGACCAGAAGTCATTGCAGCTATAATCAAGTTATTGGATGATGTCAACCCATATGTTGAGAATTTTAGAACAGCGAAGGAAAGGTTTAATACTAATCCTGAAGAAAGTTTCCACATGAGAATAGTGAGTGATCGCAAAAAAGATGGAAGAACTTATGCGATTCCGACAGCTAATGAGGTGGCTGCATTGATCCCAGGAGATTTTCATGTAGGTATGCCTACCCGTGATATTGTGGTAGAAGAAAAATCTGGGATGTTACAAAGGATTAGTGAAATACATCCATCCTATCTGTCTCTACAATATCCGATTTTGTTTCCAAATGGAGAAGATGGTTATAGACCTGGAATAAAGAAAGGTCCTAGAGGTGGGAAGAAGAAAAAAAAGACTGAGACAGAGAAAGAGAATGATTGCATAAGTCTGCGGCAGTGGTTTGCATTTCGTATACAAGAAAGGGAGAATGAGTCACATAATCTGCTTTTGTCGAAACGATTGTTTCAACAGTTTTTAGTGGATGCTTACACTACCATTGAGACTAACAGGTTAACATATATTAAGCTGAATCAATCTACTCTAAGGGCTGCTAACTACGATACAGTCAAGGATGCTGCGGAGAAAGGCAGAACAGATATGAATGATGAAGGGACCAAATATTACTTACCAGCTACGTTTGTTGGGGGGCCTAGATATATGAGAAATATGTATCTAGATGCAATGGCTGTTTGTAAGTATCATGGGTTCCCAGATCTCTTTATCACTTTCACATGCAACACAAAGTGGCCAGAGTTGGTAAGATTTTGTAGCGAAAGAAGCATTAATCCTGACGATAGGCCAGATATAATCAGCAGAGTCTTCAAGATGAAGCTAAATTCTCTTATGGATGACTTAACAAAGAAACACGTATTGGGAAAAACTGTCTCATGTAAGTTCTATTCCATTACTTTATTTTATATTTAGCAATGTTCATTAAAAGAAATCGTGGCGAATTTAACATTGTGCCTCTACGTTTTATAAGGTGTAAGTTAATGAGGTTTTTGTTGTTGTTTTCTCTAGCAATGTATACAATAGAGTTTCAAAAGCGAGGACTACCCCATGCTCACATTTTACTTTGGATGCATCCGGATTTCAAGTTTCCAAAAGCTGAAGATATTGACAAAATAATATCTGCTGAGATACCAGACAAGAATAAAGAACCAGAGCTTTATGAGATTGTAAAAGATTGCATGATACATGGACCATGTGGTGCTATAAACAAAAATTCTCCATGTATGGAAGAAGGGAAATGTACAAAATTTTTCCCAAAGAAGCATGTTGATCAAACTACAGTGGATAAAGATGGCTTTCCAGTTTACAGAAGAAGGAAAACAAAGAACTTTGTTGAGAAGAAGGGTTTTAAATGTGATAATCGTTATGTTATACCATATAACAAAGTTCTATCACTACGATACAAGGCTCACATAAATGTTGAGTGGTGTAACCAATCAGGGTCTATAAAATACTTATTCAAGTATATTCATAAAGGATTGGATCGTGTCTCTGTGGTAGTTGAGCCAGCTTCAAAAGTTACTGAAGCAGAAAATAGTTCAAACCGCATACAGAAGCAGAAAGACCAGCCTGTACAGACTGCTACTGGAAACAGTACTTCCAATGAGATAAAAGACTTCTTTGATTGCAGGTTAGTTATGTATTTTATGGAACGTTCACTACATACTAATGTCATTTTATGTGTACTCATGGTTATTCGTTCTTCCACTAACAATGCAGGTATGTATCTGCATGTGAAGCAGGATGGAGAATTTTGAAAAATCCAATATGTTACAGATCTACATCAGTTCAAAGGTTATCTTTCCATTTGCCCGGAAAACATTTCATTTTTTTTAAGGGAGATGATGATGTACAAACAGTTGTAGATAAGGGGGAGTGCGTGCTCAGCATGTTTCTTGCATGGTTTGAATTGAATAAGGTCAGTGAGCTTGCGAGAAGTTTGACCTATGCACAAATACCAGAGTATTTTACATGGGATGGGAAAAGGAAAAAGTTTAATTTGCGCAAGAGACCAGGTTCAAGCATTGGAAGAATCAATTATGTTCCAATCAGTTTGGAAGAAGGTTATTATCTAAGAGTGCTTCTAAACACACAAACTGGTCCAGAATGTTTTGATGATCTTAAAAAGGTGAAAGGAGTTGTTTATAAAACTTTCAAAGAAGCATGTTTCCACCTTGGATTGCTTGACAATGATCAGGAATATATTGATGACATCATAAGAACCAGTTTTTGGAGCACTGGAAATTTCTTGAGGCGTCTATTTGTCGTTATGCTTCAATCATTTAGTTTGTCACAAGCCGAAATTGTTTGGGAAAAGACTTGGGAACTTCTTGCAGAGGACATAGAGAAAGAAAGGAGGGAATATTATAATCGCCCAGGTAATTTATGTTCTCATTTAGAAAGCTTTCTTATAGAACTTATAGTGATGTTGATTCTACACTTACACTTGCTATGTATGTAAAGAATTGTTTATATTGATTTGCAGAGCTCACTCTAGATGATGAAGAAAAGAAGAAATACGCCTTATTGAACATTGATAGCATATTAAAGAGCAATGGAACCTCTTTGAAAGCCTTTAGTACAATGCCTCAAATACCCGAAGATAGTATGGATGACACAAATGTTTTGATTTTGGACGAGAAGAACTATGATCGTCAAGAACAGAAGGAAAAACACGATAAATGGGTGAAACAAATGACCGGTGAGCAAAAACAGATCTACGAAGAGATTATTGAAGCAGTGGATAATGATATGGGAGGTGTATTCTTTGTTTATGGGTTTGGAGGTACAGGAAAAACATTTCTATACAAGACTTTGTCAGCAGCATTGCGATCTAGGGGATCTATTGTTCTAAATGTTGCTTCAAGTGGCATCGCTTCTCTGTTGTTAGCTGGTGGGAGGACTGCGCACTCTAGATTCGGAATTCCAATCAATCCTCATGAGAGTAGTGTATGTACTATTTGCCCTGGATCAGATCAAGCACAATTGGTGGCTGAAGCATCTTTGATAATTTGGGATGAAGCTCCAATGATGAGTAAACACTGCTTTGAATCTTTAGATAGAAGTCTCGATGATATTATGAAAGGAGATGGGAAGAAGCCTTTTGGAGGGAAAGTTGTTGTTTTTGGAGGAGATTTCAGACAAGTTTTACCAATTATACCAAATGCTGGTAGAGCTGAAATATGCATGGCTGCACTTAATGCTTCTTACATATGGGAGCATTGTAAAGTTTTGCAATTAACCAAGAATATGAGACTTTTATCAACTAATTTGACAACTACAGAGGCAAAAGATCTTAAGGACTTCTCAGAGTGGATTTTGGCAGTTGGGGATGGAAGGATAGCTGAACCTAATGATGGTGAAGTTATGATTGATATTCCAGAAGAATTTCTAATCACTGAAGCAAGAAATCCTATTGAGGCAATAACAAGAGAGACTTATGGAGATACAAAGTGCTGGAAAGATAAAACAGATCCATTATTCTTTCAGGAGAGAGCTATTTTATGTCCAACGAACGAGGATGTTGGCATTATTAATGAATATATGCTAGACCAATTAGAAGGTATGTACAATCTACAACCCATCGAATACTTTTGTTTTATAATAGATAGGAAGTTATTTATTAAACGTTAACTTAATAATATGAAATATTTTCTCTATCATATTAGGTGAGGAAAGAACATACCTAAGCTCAGATTCTATAGATCCTGCAGACAAACGAGCTGGAAACAATCCTGTTTTGACACCTGATTTTTTAAATAGTCTAAAGGTTCCTGGCTTGCCAAGTCATAGAATAAGATTGAAAGTAGGTTGTCCTGTCATGTTGCTAAGAAATATTGATCCTAGAGGAGGCCTAATGAATGGTACAAGGTTGCAGATTACACAATTGGCTGAGTTTGTTTTGGAAGCTATCATTATTACAGGGGATAGGGTCGGTGATAAAGTCTTAATACCTAGGATATTGATAACTCCTTCAGACACGAAACTGCCGTTCAAAATGCGTCGGAGACAATTACCTTTAGTTGTAGCTTTTGCAATGACTATTAACAAAAGTCAGGGACAATCCTTAGATTATGTTGGATTGTATTTGCCTAGGCCATGTTTCTCACATGGACAGCTTTATGTTGCAATCTCTAGAGTGACTTCTAAGAAAGGGTTGAAGGTGTTGATAGTGGACAAAGAAGGAAAGCCACAGAAGGAGACAATCAATGTTGTTTTCAAAGAAGTGTTCCAGAATTTGGGATGAAGTTTCTACTCTTTGGAATAATGATTTCAGGTAAATCTTATTTAACATTCAAATGTATTATATTATCGTCTATAGCTTTGTTATAAAGTTTCTTTAAGTCAATAGCCAAGTATAAACACTCTATATTCTATTGCAGGTTAATTGCAATCAGAAGTGGAATAAATAGCCAGTTATATGCAGTCCAAAGAAGAACTCTTCGGCTCATGTAATATAACAGGAAACAATGCTCTATCATTTTCTAAACTAGACTTACAATTTTTCGATTCAATAAGGTTGTATGGTTTTTTCATGTTTGGTTTAGATTAGTGCATTAGCATTAATTTGAATTCAAACATTTTTCCATACCAATACCATCTATGTTGTATGCAGTCCACAGAAGAACTCTTTGGATCATGTATTATAACAGGAACCAATGCTCTATCGTTTTCTAAACTATACTTAATGTTTAACTACAGCTTATCTGAATCTATAATCAAACAATGTTCAATCGTTTTCCAATACGTTTATCACTATAATAAGTTTTTAGTATTCTTTAAAAGGTTTTAACAAACAATAATACTTATTAGTTTCATATACAATATAGTTAACATGTACTCATCAGAACATTTGTTTCCACATTCAGGAAAACAATAAGTTTGGAAACTTTTGAGTTATTTTACATTAACGCAATGTAAAATAAACTAAAAAGAGGAATTTACTAACCATGTATAAAAAATTGTCTAATTGATAAAGCTCCCGACCCGTGTAATATGTAACCATTTAACCTCTACATATCAAACCAATGAACCTGCAAATTAATTGATCAACTTATAAACATCAAAATTCAGGAAGATACATGTCTGATTCATATGAAACAAGTGTGTGGGATTCAAGAACTTATCTGGAGAAATTTGAATAGTAGTATTCCAATCTGCAAATCGAAAAGGAAAAAATATTTTTTAAAGATTAGGCCAAATGAAAGTGATGGATTGAAAAAGCTATGGAACTAAATACAACCAGATTGAAGACGATTACCACAGAACCAAAACAACATGAACGGAAATTAGCAAAAGTCGAAACGATTTAAAAGATACCGAAAACGATTTAAATCTCAAAGATTAGAATCTCAAAGATTAGATATGAAGAAAACAAACCGAAATCAATCAGTAAACCAATAGAAAATGAAATTAAACAAAGAATATGACAATTACGAACCTTATCATCAGATAAATCCCACAAAAAAACCCAGTTCAAACACTCTTACTCGAATCGATTTCAGGCCGCCGATGTCGCAGGTAGATGACAACATTTTATTCTCTGTCTTTTAGTTTTTTTTATTAATCTCCAAATTTCTTCTTTCCTATGTTTTTCAAATAATATTTTGTATACTTTCGGTGGAAAAACAATGCTGGGCCAAGTGTTACCAAAAAAATAATGTTGGGCCTGTACAATATTCAATGTCTAACAACTAAAAACACATTAACAATTTACAAATGTCAACAATTGTGTAGCAAACTAATTGATGTGTTCAACTATTTTAATTCTGTTTTTCATATCATTTTAAGAACCAAGTACATAATATTTACAAAAAAACTGATACAAAAAAACCCGCACGTACGTGCGGGTCGGTCCCTAGTATAGCTTTACAAACTATTTTTTATATCAAATATAGTTATAACCTTATGAGCTAAAATTTGAAATGAAATAACAGTAAATAAAAAGTCATGCTTGACCTTTAATCTCAATAAACAAAAAATAATCATCGAGTAAGGTAAGGAAAAGGCTGTTGTAGTTAAGATGACATACGAACAAATAGATGAGAACCAATTAAGATCCCAAAACAAGTTCTCTCTATGACTTACAAGGCTGAAGGAACTTAAAATCTAGATTTGCATAAGCTTCAAATCCTCTACATGATCTAGAAAGGTGCAACCTTTAAATGCTTCCATGCCTTGCATTTCAACTTTTTTGACTGTGTTGCTCTCGATATTGTAGTAGAAAACATAGAAATGCATACCACCCACCGATCGAGTGGAACACAAATTCATTCGTCAGAGTCATTCCAACAAATTCTAAAGAAGTGTTTCCCACTATATCATGCCACGTCCTAGGCAATACGTATGCATGCTTCGACCATTCTTGCCTTTCGACATCTTCTAGAACCCACAATTCCATATTTATGATTCGGCCATAAGCAAGGTTTCCAAGCGGAAAAAAACATAGTTTCCCGTTGTGGTTGATTAGGGTTCCACAAATCCCATCTCTACCAACAAATCTGAATTCTTCAGACCTAACATTAAAGCAAACTATCACAGGATGAGAGTTGACCCTCGTGATCCTAGCATGGTAATACAAAATACCATTTATGCATATTCCTGCATTTGAAGTTCGATGTGGTATGCCACATTGGATTATCCTCCATGTCCATGACATGTCTCCTCTTCATAAGGTCAAAATTTGATACTCATCAGACCTACTTTTGAGTGAACAAGAATATGTCTTGGTCAATACCTTGAATTGTTTTTCAATTGGATCGTACCCAAAGAAGCTGCGTGCCCAAGATCTCACTTTGGGTAAAGGTACGGATTGTCCTGAGCTAGAGTTATATATCACCAGCACCAGATGATGGTATCAATTGGGATAGACAAGGATTTTTCTGTTTCAGACGTTTTCATGGCGGACATGAAAAAAACCCTAGGAGAGACTCCTTCAGCCGAAGAAACCCCTGCGGCAAGACACTCCTTGCAGCATTTATCACAATGCTAGATAATGGGCTTATTGAAAACCCTAAGGTTGTATAAGGCCCAAACACTTTACCTAAAGAGTTTAAAAATTCAAACGTGACGCAACGTCACCGTTTTGGTTTTTTCCTACATTTCCTTTAATATAAATCGCCAAATTTTGTAAAAACCCTAATTGACGACGGCTAGTAAGATGAATGACGGCGGAGCTAAGGCGGAGACGCTGCTCAGGGTTGCAGAGATCGGAGGAAGAGGAAGGAGTTTGGTGGCGGCACAGTCTCTACGTGCTGGAGAAGTTATTCTCAGAGAGTCTCCTCTTCTTCTCTACTCTGCTTTCCCATTTCTCTCCTCCTCTGCTTCTCCTTACTGCGACCATTGCTTCCGTTTGTTAGCTTCGTCGGCGCAGCAGAAATGTCAATCTTGCTCTCTCGTCTCCTTCTGTAGCCCTAATTGCTTCGCCTCTCACACTCCTTGGCTATGTGAATCTCTTCGTCGGCTTCACCAATCATCGTCCTCTGCATTCTCCGATCAACCTTCTGATCGCCAAGTTCAAGCTCGTTTCCTCCTCTCTGCTTACAATCTCGCCGCTTCTTCTCCTTCTGATTTCCAGATTTTGCTCTCGCTCCAAGGTAGTGGCAGCAGCAATGGAGATCCTTCTTCTTCTTCTTCTGCTACTGATTCTGCAGCTGCTGGGTTTCTTCACTCTCTTTTATCCGCCGTGTGTCCACCTCTTCCGGTCTCAGTCTCGCCGGAGCTCACGGCGGCTTTACTGGCTAAGGATAAAGTTAACGCCTTTGGTTTAATGGAACCTTTCTCTGTTTCGAACGAGAAAAGATCGGTGCGAGCTTATGGGATTTATCCAAAGACTTCGTTTTTTAATCATGATTGTCTTCCTAATGCTTGTAGATTCGATTATGTTGACTCTGCTTCTGATGGTAATACTGATATCATCATTAGGATGATTCACGATGTCCCTGAAGGTAGAGAAGTTTGTTTGAGCTACTTCCCTGTGAACATGAACTACTCGAGCAGGCAAAAGAGATTGCTTGAGGATTACGGTTTTAAGTGTGACTGTGATCGGTGCAAAGTGGAATCTAGTTGGTCGGAAGGTGAGGAAGATGAGAATGAGGTTATGGAAGAGATGGAGAATGAAGATGAAGAGGAAGAAATGGAGGATTCAGATGGTGAGAATGGAGAAGAAGTTTGTGGAAGTGGTGTGGATGATGAATCCAGTTTCCCTCACGCCTACTTCTTTGTGAGATATATGTGTGAGAAGGAGAATTGTTTTGGTACTCTCGCTCCGCTTCAGCCAAAGACTCATGATGCGTCGAGGGTTCTTGAATGTAATGTTTGTGGAAGTATTAAAGAGGATTAAGTTGGAGTAAATCAGTGAGACTCAAGCTGGTTCTGTGGTTGATGCAGACAGACCGAAATACCAAGAATTTTGTCTTGTTACGTTTTGTTTATGTTTGGTTCCTCTACTCAATTTCAAAAATCGGATTAATCAAAGCTTTAAACTATTGCAATTTAGATTTTTTTTTTGTTTTTTTCTCCTACATAGTCTTCTGAGTGAATTGTAATGGTCTGTGGAATTATATTGAAGCATCAGTTTTGTTGTGTATTTGGAGCAGCAGCTTTTGCCTCATTGAAAGTAAAATCGAGCCAACTATTACAGCATTTTTAGTGCCTGATAGGCATAATAGTTCTATCTAATCTAGGGTTCATTGCTGTTTTAAGAACGAGCCAGCTTAGGGCGACCATTATATGTATAACCTTTCAATGTATCGATTAAAACATACATATAACTTTTTTTTGTCAACATAACTATAACATTCATTAGAACAAAAAAAAACAAAAAACATTGGATGTATTAACATTTGGAAGGCTTTACCAGTCAACCCCAAAGTTATTTTTGTCAATTAACAAGTAAACCTAAGTTGTGACGACATTTGAAAGAACACATGTATATATCATCGTACCTATGCCTCGTTAAATTTTGCGGAAGATAAGCGCACTTGAAGCACAAACGAAAGTCACACTCATCACAGCTTATCATTGACCGCGGCATACATGCACATGCACTGCAAAACCTGTAGTAATCTGTTGAGTAGTATAAAGCATGTGGATGGCTTTTGTGCACAAATGGTTCTGAAAATGAACCGCAACGAACATCTAGGATGTTACGACTATCAACTTCATACCTGAAGCCAGTGAACAGTTGCTTACATGGCATACAACTAAAAGCTTCAAGGTGGGAATCTGTGCGTAGCGTGAAAGGTAGGTTATGGCACACATGTCGCTTCTTCCGAGGAAGGTTAGCACATTTTTTGTGGAGTATAAAATCGCATTGCTCGCAACTGTAGAACGGTTCTGAACAAACCTGGACAACGCAAGCTGCACAAACTATGTCATCATGCAAAATCCGGCCATCCTTGTTGATTTGTAAGTTATGATCATGGCTGAAATGTTTCATTGTGCTATCATCAATCACCTCGAATGGCGCAATTTCCTCTTCTTCGGGTATCCCTTCTAGTTCTACCATGTCCCAAACATTGCCGCTAGTTGCGCATAGTGGATGAACAACATAGTTAGAACATTTTGAGCAAGAATAAGCCCCAAAGAACCCATCTACATCATCACGGCAAACTCCACATTTCCATTTCCCATGTCCAAGGCGATGAGTGTAAGAGATGCGATGATCGTAGCGATTGATGTTTATCACACGCGGTAGGTCGATACATTCCCAATGAATCATGGAATTACACTGAAGACAAAAATAAGGGCTTCGGTCACCTTGAGTCCCACAAGCATTGCAAGTGAAATCGATTCGCCTTGGAACAAGATAAAGCTGATGTTCATGTGTCTGTCACGCTTACAACACCAAGCGGAAGTATCAATAAGTCTATCAAGCCAAATACTGTATCTATTTAATTTTGTAAGTATCATCCTTTTTTCTTTTTCTTTCAGAAATACATAGTACAGGTTCTTGTTAAAGCATCATACGAGAATTCAATTGATCTAGGCTGATTGATATTTTGTTGTGTTGGCCAAGCTTTAATGTTTTGGAGTGATTTTTTTTTGTCTATAAAACCCTTTTTGTGGTGTGGATTTTATGGCTCTGATACCATGTCAAGAGACCTTTGGTTTGTGTAAAATAGAATCTCTCGTTTATTATCATGTACATGGTTTGCCTTATATACACAGTGGGAGTGATAACACTACTTGACCTACTTACAATGTAAACAACAAAACAATCGAGACCCAATAGGCCCAATATACAATGACTATGTGACTTAGTGAAAAGGAACTGTCAAGGAGATCCGTAGTGATAACATTTCTCTCAAATATGTTAGACTCTGATCTGTTCTGTTTTGCTCTGCTCTGTTCTCAATTATACATTTGTATTTGATTAAACCATAATTATAACATTCATTACAATAAATCGTACAAATCTCATCAGTCTTTTTTGTTCCCTCGCTTTACTTTGTCTTCTTCATAATGAGCATCCTTAATGGCTGTAAGATACAGTGAACTTTATCTTGTCGGTATTTATTTCATTGCAGCCATTACAGTGAGAAGTCATTTGAATTCAACGACATACTCATAACATTCATTAAGACAAATGATACAAAGTGTTTCTTCACTAAAAAAATGCCTTAAAAAACTCTGAAGCGGACAATGCCAAGACATTTGAAAGAACAAACGTATACAATTTTGCCCTTGCCAGAATACTTGAGAATAGTAGAGAGCTTGCATCGAGTGTTACACACAGTGCAAACTGGTCTACAAGTAGACGTGTTGGAAACATATTCTGCTTCATAGGGTATTACTGAATTTGGCTTTATATATGTGAAGTCTCCTTCAACACATGAAATATGCAATATGACCCCACAATCATTGCATGTATAAAACCATTTCTTCGGATCCACTTGTGTCTCACAAGCTTCACACCAATACTTGCCATCTACACTACTACTTTCACCGTAAGAGAGGACTAGAGGGTGATCGTCGTACCTATGCCTCATTACCTTATTCGGCAGAAGAGCACACTTGAAGTCCAAACTGAAGTTACACTCATCACAACTAAACCATCCTCTCTTCCCACATTCACTGCAATGCTTGGAGTTATCTTTAGAATAGTATAAAGGATGTGGATGGCTTTCGTGCCATAATGGCTCTGAACTTGAACCGCACCTTACATCGAGAGTCATATTATTTAGTGACTTGTACCTGAATCCGTTGAACCTTTGAAAACACAGCTGACATGTAAACTGTTTGCATTCAGAATTCGTGTCAAGTGTGAATGGTTGGTAGTGGCACATGTGTCTCTTCTTCCGATGATTTTTGGCACATTTTTGGTGGAGACAAAAACCACACTGCTTGCAACTATAGAAAGGTTCTGTACAAATCTGGAAGACACATGCTTGGCATAGTTTGAGTTCCTCTAGATGGTTACTCCCATAGTTGCTGATTTGTAAGTTATGTTCATGGCTAAAATGTTTGATGGTGTTATCATCAATCACCTCGAATGGCGCGACTTCCTCAGGCTCTTCGGGTGTCCCTTCCAGTTCGATCATGTCCCATACATCACGTCTTGTTGCACATCTTGAATGAACAACATAGTCAGAACATTTAGAACAAGAATAACCCCCGTAGAACTCATCTACTCTCTTCCGGCAAACTCGGCATTTCCAGTTTCCATGTCCAAAGCGATGTGTATAAGTGATGCGATGATCATGACGGTTGATGTTTATAACGCGTGGCAAATCAATACACTCCCGATGAATCATGAAGTTGCATTGAAGACAGAAATAAGGGCTTCGGTCACCTTGTGTCCCACAAGCATTGCAAGTGAAATTGATACATCTTGGAACAAGATGGAGTTGATGTTCATGGGTCGTAAGGCTTGCAACAACAAGCGGTGGTGGATTGCTCATACATCGACTGCATATGCTAAAGTTACAAACATCACAGTGGTGAAGATTTCGAAGCATGATTCCGCAAAGAAGGCACTTCTTGTCGGCGTAATCTGGTGCTGCTTTAGCTGTAAGGCACTTGAGCTGGTGTTGGGGGTGGGAAGGGTGGCTTGCCTCTGGAAAAAAATTGGCACACTCCAGATGGAAGACTAATTCACATTGATAACATCTATAACATTGTTCTCTGTCGTAAACTCTGTATTGGCATGCTTTGCACGATATCTCGCCAGACTTGAGACCATTGAAGAGATCAAGCGGATGCTCATGGAGATTGGACTTTTCAAGAACAAGAAGTGGGGCTTGTCCGCCGGCACAAGATAAATCCAACATGAAGTCACAGATTGAACAGATATAACCATATTGGAAGGAAACTCCACACTGACTACAAGTACACGACCGGCCTTTTAATAGCAGCTTGAGAGGATGGTCGGGATGAGAAGGGTGGTTGATTTCTGGTAAAGACTCAGCACATTCTTTATGAAACAAAATGTTGTGACACCCCAGTTCATTGCAACGGTAGCCTTTGTAAATGTACCCAAAAATCCTACACCCTTCACAAGGCCTCTCGATAAAGCGAGCAAAAGGTAATAAAGGATGTTTGTGAATTGGTACCTCTACTTTGTCCATGGTGGTTTGCTTTCTTCCAAAATCCAAATCAAGCCCGAGCTCTGTTTCAGTGTGAGCTTTTTTCTTTTTCTTTTTTGAAGTTCTTTCGGATCTGTTTAAGGATGCAAGAATCTTGATTAATTCTTGCTGCAACAAAAAATATATAATGTAAATTAACCCCACACCACGTGAAATGGCTCTTTTCCTATTGAGTCCACGACATTTGCGACATTCGAGACAACTAAAGTATGAATTATCTATGAAGTTGAGACAGCATTCGCGACTTTCCAGGTTTTATTCACCTTTAATATTCTCAATGTTTCCATTATCTATGAAGTTGGTGAGCAACAAAAGCAGAAGAGGTCTAGTTTGTTTAATCAGCGGTTAAGAGTTTCGTAACTTAAGACAATGTTTTATGTTAAAGGATGAATGAGACAAGAGTTATATTTATAGCGGAAGATGTATGTAACTCTACTACTCAAACGTTTAACCAGGATATGAACATTGTGGAAAGAATCTTCTGTATCTTCTTCTTCTTCAGTGAAACATGAAACCATTGATGGTAAACGATAGAAAACTAGCTTTAATAGTTTCTTCTTGTTCAATGTTTATAGAATTCAAGGGAAGAAATTTCTGATTCATCTTGTTACTGCAACATTATAAAAAATGGAAACAACAGAATTACAAATGAGAAAATGTCCATCTCAGCTTCAAGACGATGGGGATTGTACTTCATCCAAGCGCTTTTAGCGCATTTTGTAGAAATGGGTCCTTGAGATCTTGCAATGTTGGCCATTCAAAGAATAATTGAGCTTTATGTCAACGTCTCTGGGATTCTTTTTGTTTTGTGCAATCGTCATACTTCCGGTGATTGTTTCACCCTCGCATATGGTTAACACATCTTCCAGGTACATAACTGTTTGTTTCCAGTGTGTTGCCCGAGATTTTGGTCCTGCATTGCATTTTGTGATTGTACCATGAGTTCCAAATATCAAAAGAAAACTATCATCAACATACTTGTCTGTTGTTTTGGGAAGCCAAAGAATCAGAAACTATGCAGGAAAAGTGTGAACCTGTTGAGAAACCCATCTTCTTGTGGCACATGGTGAATGCTACATCAAAGTAGGCTACAAGGGCATGGATATGGTCATTTCGTTGTGCGACGAGCTTAAATGGTGCTGTGAAAGAAGCATCTCCAGAATCCATCTTAGAGATATCCATGGTCTTGAGTAAAAAACAAAAAGGCCGAAAACAAATGAAATTTGCATTAGCTACAAGTAACTAAGGAGATATAAGTAACTACTCCAGCACAATCTCACTTACCTTCAGCAGCTTGCTATCAGTCACGATCTGGTTTCCATCCACCGTGTCAACAAGAGGTTCTGTAATTGCTCTTCTCTTGATGCATGACATGTCAAACCCATACACGTCATCCCAAACTGTACAGGAAACGATAAGAGGCAAAGCCGATGACAAAAAAAAATCAGGTTTAGAAGATATATGATAGCAAAAAACACACAAGATCTTTCAGATTACTCACACTCTACTTTGTCTTCTTTATAATGAGCATCCTCTATGGCTGTAACATACAGAGAAGCTTTATCTGGTAGAACAATTCCGCCATCAACCTAACCAAAAGCACACCAAACTGTTCATAGCTATGATTAAGCTATCGTCAACCATAATTGTAATAAGATGAAAACTCTCACTTACAAGCCATTTATTGCGAGCATACAAGACAGTGTCGAGCATATTTTCATACAACAAAAAGTAACCCATCCACTCAGAGATAATCACATCCACTTTAGGAACTGGAAGTTCAATTTCCTCAATCTTCCCTTTCAAAACCGTTATAACTGCCACAATAACCCACTTGTGTCAGCCAACTACCATCAGATTATATAATCCATTTGAATAACACTCTAAACACAAATTACATACCATCTGAAAATCCATTAGACTTAACAATCTCCTTTGCTGTGTCAGCCATTTGAGAACATTCAACCTATTCAACAAATCATTTGTCAAATCACATATGTATATCCAAATCACTCAGGAGCAAATTTATGATTAAAGAAGTAGATAAAAAGACATACAGCGTAAACATGAGCTGCTCCTGCTTTAGCACAGAACAAAGACAAGATTCCTGTTCCAGCTCCAACATCAAGAACAATTTTGTCCTTGATAAGAAACTTGTTCTTGTAAATAACATCTTGATAACTCTTTGTCCTCACTACATCTTTTAACATTTCCTAATAATAAATAACATCACCATACAAAACTGTTATCACACATTGCCTAGTTTCTTCAGAACAAAGGATACAAAAAATAAAAAAGCAGGAGACTTACTTCATGAATACCTGCAAAAACCAATAAATTGAAAACAGAGTAAGAACTTTGTCGAGAAGAAAACATCAAAGGAAGCTAAAAACATGAACTTTGAAGGATTTATACCAAAATGGGAGTAAGAATCGAAGTAGTAGTCGGCGCTGGTAACGTCATCAGCAACATCGGCACTGTTGTCACCTCCATCGGACATTGATACATCAGCGTCCTCCAAGTGTAACTTCGTCTCCTGACTTTGATCAGAGCCGTTGTTCTTCGTACTAGTCATTTTTGCGGCAAAGAGAGAGAGATACAGAGGGTTTTGGTAATGGAGACTGACAGATTCGAATAAGCAGAGATTTATTAGGGTTTTAGGATACGAATCTATTTGTACGATTCTGATTCAGCCGCCGGTTCAATTTTTTTAACCGGTCTGGTTTATACCGATCCGGTTTGGTTATTTTGATATAAGCAGTGTAGCTGAATTAAAATTAATTTTAGAAATTGGAGCAAAAAAGAGAAGAGCTGACGCTGGTGGTGAGTGGCGAGCACGGCGGAAGGTACGGCTTGGTCACGATCACCGATTCGTTCTCCTTTGATTTCGTTTTTAGGGTTTTTATTTTCATCTATAAGTCTTCTTCTCTCTTTTGGATTCTGATTTCTAGGGGTTTAAAGTCTGGTTTCTCTTTGATTTGACTCTCAGATCTAATTTTGAATCTTTTCACTGCGATAATGCTTTGTGAGTTTTGGATTGCTTGATTTTTCTGACTATTTGGATTCGTTTGATCTGTTGTTCTGTAACTGGTGACTAGAGTTTTAGTGATTTAGCTTTGATATGTGTGAAATTCATGAAAAGTCTTGTGCTTTTGGATGACTTGATTCTGAGTACATTTTTTTTTCAGTTTACGTTTTAGGTATCGGAATTTATCTTGGATGTTTGTAATAATCAATCATGAACTTGAATATGATTGCTTTAGAAACTTTGGAACTGTCCTTATCGATGAGCTGGTCTCTCTTACTTGAGTTTGATTAGTTTCTGTAATTTTGAAGGATTGTGATTGTGAAACATGGCATCAAAATTGGTACAACTTCAATCAAAGGCATGTCAGGCTTCAAATTTTGTGGCCAAGCATGGGACTTCCTACTACAAGCAATTGTTGGAGAAGAACAAACAATTCATTCAAGAGCCTGCATCTATTGAGAAGTGCAACGAATTGTCTAAGCAATTGCTCTACACTCGTCTTGCTAGGTCAATACCTTTTTCTTCTCTCTTTTTCTCTGGTCATATTTCCAAGGGCCATGCTCTAGATTCAGGGTTACTGAGATTTTTTTCCCTCAGACTATCTTTTATGTTTACTTTTGAAGCATTAATCTTCAGACAATGCTGAGGAAATGGATTTGCATTACAAGCAAGTAGTTAGCCTTATAGACTTTGTAGATCTGAAAAAGATATGCTTCAAAACTTTGGTGTTATCTTTCCCGTAGTTTTGGTCCTCAATGGAATAAGCTGGTAAATCTGTGATGATTCGGTTGTCTCTGTGCCTATCATGTTTTTACATTCCCAATTACACAATGTGTGATCCACACTGTGTATTTGATATCAGTTTGTAGGAATTTGTCTTTCGGTAATTTGCAATCTTGATTCTATAGCTAATACTCACTCTTCTTACTACCTACAGCATCCCAGGGCGCTACGAAACATTTTGGAAAGAAGTAGATTACGCAAAGAACTTAATAAAGAACCGAGCGAACTTAAAGGTGGAAGATGTAGGAATCGGTGCATTGTTTGGCTTAGAATGCTTTGCTTGGTATTGCGCGGGTGAAATCGTTGGCAGAGGATTCACTTTCACCGGCTACTACCCTTGAAATTGAGACAACAGCAATGTCGCCGGAATATCTTTCCCGACGCTTGTAACTCCCCTCCATATGATTCCTCACTGAGCTATATATACTTCCTCGAATCCATTTATATTTTCAGTCTTTTCCTGAAACAGAAGTTTTGGAGCTAAGGAAAAAAACCCATTTTGGTAAAGCTCCTAATAAGAAATTGAGAAAAATGCACTTGATCCAAGATTCTTCTTTAGATATATTTGTAAACTTTTACTCGAAAAGTTTAATATTTGAAGCATCAGAGAAGTTTTTTTAAAAGTATATATCAATTGGTTGTGAATAACCGAATAAACTTTTCAACAAGAAAAAGTTGGAATAACTGAAAAAATAATAAACCAATAAAAAACATTTATATGCACAAGAAAGACAGAAAGTGAATATTTTTAAGCTGTTCTTTCCTATTTTATTTGAGAAACTGATAATATCATAGCGAAATTAAATTTTGCAGTTAAGAAAATACAGAATATAAATATTTAATACTATGTACAGTTTTTTTTTGAGTTGACTCAAGATAATATATCAATTTAACTCAATATCTCAGCGACAAAAATATTCAAAAAATAAAATAAAATAAAAAATCGAAGAGCGAGAAAGCAGGAAGACCAATGAGATCTTAAGGAGAGACCCAATTGGAACTTTGGCTATAATCCGAAACCTTAGCGAAGAAGACAAGACAACGAACGATTTACGTTTACCCGAGAATCCAGGTACATCTACGAGACGACGACGATGATGCGTTTCGCGGCTGCTTTCTTCGTCACTGTCTTCGTCGTCCTCGTCAGTGTCGTTCGCAGCGAGGTTCGATTTGGTTCTGTGTTTTCTCTGTAAATCTTAGTTTCTATAATTAGACTTAAAGGAATCACATTCTTGTAGACTTTGACTTAATTGGAACCCCTGCCAAAATCTGATTTTGACAATGATTTTGCTAATTTCACTTCACTTGTACATGCCTCTGCTGGTTTCTGAGGAAAAATCAACACTTTAAATGTTTTTTTTGGTTTGTGTTTTAGTTTTACTGTTTCTTGAGATATACCAAATAATGAAATTGATTTTTTTTTCTCTTCGTTGTTGAATCAAATTGTTACAGGAGTGCACAAGAACATGTATTGCACAGAATTGTGACAGTAAGATTACATTTTTCTGATGTTTCCTCATATGTAATTTTTTTGTTCTTAGCTTACTCATATGTAGTTTTTTTTTTGTTTCAGCTCTCTCTATTCGATATGGGAAGTATTGTGGGATCGGACATTTTGGTTGTCCTGGTGAGGAGCCTTGTGATGATCTTGATGCTTGTTGTATGGTCCATGACAATTGTGTTGAGTCAAAAGGTAATCAATCAAGAAAACGTTTAATCACTCTTCTTAGCTGTACCTGGAATTGGGATGTAGTTTTGGTATTAGCTTCACATTGGCCAAAATTGGGTTTAGTTTTGGAAACCGGGAGAAGAATGATATGCCCATTAGACCTCTGATAATAGAGTGAGATAAACTGAAATGTAAGTACAGGTTCAGTATGAATGTAACTTGGCTTTGATTAGACCTTGTACCTAAGAATTCGGTTGATCTGTTATTTTTTACACGATGCTTAGTGCAAGGCTTTTGGATGTGGAGTATGATAACTCTCTCTAGGCCATCAGACTCTGATGGTTTTTAAGTGACTCTACTCCTTAATGGATCTTATCGTCTCATCTTTTATTTTCCTTGTTGCTTTGATTCTTTGTTCTTAAGCTCTACTTTAATGGATTCAAAGTGCTAAAAGATTTGTTGGTCTTGCATTGTCATTGTTATGCTTGCAAAATAAGTGGCCGTAGCTTAGATTTGAAACATATTACCACTTTTCATTCTTCTTAAGCTATAGTCTTGAATCTTGATGAAGTCAAATGCTAAACCTTTGGTCTTGAATTTGTCATTTTTACGCTGAACCCTTTGCGTATTTGTTTCCCACTTGCAGGTATGACTAACATAAGCTGCCATAAGAAGTTCCAGCGATGCGTAAGCAGGCTAAGCAAAGCGATAAAACAGTCCAAGAACAAAAAAGTCGGGTTTTCAACAAAATGCCCTTATTCGGTAGTAATACCTACAGTGAACCAAGGAATGGATATCGGAATCTTATTTAGTCAGTTAGGCAATGATATGAAAGTAGAGCTCTGAGTTTTGCTGCTCAGATGATATGATATATATACTCTGGTCTTGAAGGCATCACATTGGTGTTGGAACTATAGCTAATTACCACAGAAATTGTTTTACTGATTTTGATGACCTTAATTTTGTGCAAGTCGCTGATAGATTTAGCTTAAATTAAACACCATTGGATGATTTAACATGTAAATCTTGGACACACATGTGTCTATCTACGCAAGTTTTGACCGGAAACACTTGTTTTACATGCTTTCTAATATCCTAAATTTGAGTTATGGTTTTGTTGTTGTAGCAATGGTACAAAATTACAACTGATGCATTCCATTAGCGGTAGATGATGAAAATGATTCGGACAAAGTGTAAAGCAAACAAAAAAAATTGCAAATTAAAAGTCTTGAAATAATCCTAAAATTGTTATATTAATCTGATTACATGTATATAGACAAGTCAGTCCACGAGGCACGAGTAATGTATCTGTTTTCGTGGAACGTGCACCGGATCACAGAGGATCCTTCCTAAACATTTATATTTAACAGTTTCGCGCAGACTCCAACCTAAATGTTTTAATATTTTAGTTTTAGTCTTCTCTTCTTCTTCTTCTTCCTCTTCTTCTCAAAATCAATTTTTTTACGTTTCTTCAGGGTAGGTCCGCGCGAATAATTCCATTCTTCAGATCATAGATTAGATTTTGCGTCTCATCTAAATTAACAAGTACAACAAAATAAACCCTAATTTGTTGCTCTAGCGGTTATACCTGGTTCGATCAAAGTTACGATTTTTTTTTCTCCTCTTCTGATAAATATCGTATCCATGAAGAAGGTGCTTCATCGAGGTTTTAAACCTGCTAAATGGTAAATTTCGATTCTGGGTTTCTTTATTTTTTTTGGTGTTTGAGATTATGTTACGACAACATCTTTAGATTTTATTTATGAATGAACCAAATATTCTGGTGAACTGAGTAATTAGATTATATTACTGTTTCATCGGTTGTTTTTGGATGGTTTTAATTTATCTTTTGTTGGGTTTTTGTGTTGATTTGTTGATTTTATACAATGCAGCAAGACAGCTTTGCAGATGGCTAATTCACGCCTTAAGATACTGAAGAACAAAAAGGAGATTCAGATTAAACAGCTGAGGAGAGAATTAGCTCAATTGCTCGAGTCTGGACAAACCCCTACTGCTAGGATTCGGGTAACCAACCTTTTCTCTTCTTCTGTGAAGAAAATTGCAAATTTGGGAATTTGGAACTTTTGTTGTATTATAGAATCTGAATTTTCTACTTGTTTGTTGATGGACATTGGGAATGTGGTTTTGTTATACCCTCAGGTGGAACATGTTGTTAGGGAAGAGAAGACAATGGCTGCTTATGAGCTCATTGGCATATATTGTGAACTTCTTGTTGTTCGCTTGGGTGTTATCGAATCGCAAAAGTAAGTAAGAAAGATTTCAACTTTATAACCTTGACAGTCTTCATTGCTGTTGCTTTTGTTTTCTCAATGTTTGATGTATTGATCGTTTGTGATATTACTTCAGGAACTGCCCCATTGATTTGAAAGAAGCTGTCACGAGTGTCTTATTTGCTTCTCAGAGGTTATCATCAGATGTCCCAGAGCTCTCTGAAATCGTTAAGCAATTCACAACCAAGTACGGCAAGGATTTTGCTACGTCTGCTATTGAGTTGCGTCCCGATTCTGGTGTGAGTCGCCTGGTAAGTGGTGGCTTCTCTTAATCATTGATGGTGATTTTGTATTTAGAACCCTCCTTGATTATGATTATTATATTTCTAGTTGGTGGAAAAATTGTCTGCCAAAGCCCCAGATGGTCCAACAAAGGTCAAAATTTTAATGGCAATCGCTGAGAAGCATAATGTCGTCTGGGAGGCACAATCTTTTGTTGAACCAGATCCAAAAGATTCCCTGTTGGTAAGTTATAACATTTCAGTGGAAAGGGATCAGTTGTTATATCTACTTGCTAGTGTTAACCATAGCTTGTATTTTGCTTCTGTTTTAGAGTGGAGCAAGCTCGTTTCAGCCAGCAAGTAGTATGAACATGGATTCATCTATAAAATCCAACAAGGAACAGCCTCCAGACGTCCAAGCTCCAGCTACTGTTAATGCTCAACATGGATCAAGTGAAAGACTTCATTTCCCAGAGAACTCGTATGCAAATGGTGGAAGATCTTCAATCCGTAGCAATAATGTTACTTCTGGGAAGGCTGGTGACTACTATCATCCAGATACAAGACCTTCTCGTAAGTGCTGTTTTTCTGCTATTTCGTTATTTGTATTTTGACTGAAACATTTAACCTGAGTTTTTTTTGTTTGTCTAACAGAGTCTAGGACTGATGAAGGAGAATGTAGAAATCCAAACCATGGCTATGAAAATTCATCTTCAAGAAGTAATCATAGGTGGGAAACAGAATTTGTTGATTCTACAGATGCTGCACGTGCTGCTGCTGAAGCTGCTGAAAGAGCAAGTTTCGCTGCAAGAGCAGCCGCCAAACTTTCGAGCAAAGAAAGGATGACGAGGCAGGATTCATCGGAGTCGTATGTATCCTCTGCATCTGTAAATTTTAGAAACGACCCTCCACATCAACGTAACAGATCGAATGTACAAAGCGAAAGTTTCTCTGAAGAACATTTTTCGCCAAGACAAAATCTTAGGATGCAGTATGAAGATATGGACAGAGCCAGGCAAGATAGATACGATCGAGCAAAGGAATCTGAGATTCCTCCTGTAGATCAGCCATCAGAAAGACATTCCCTGGAAAACTTGAGAAATAACGGTTCCTTTGGTAATAAAGGTAGAGAGAAGCAGCCAAGTGTGGAGACGGATTTAAATGTCCGGTACTCAGAACATGTTCACCTCAGGAAGCAGTCAAGCAGGACTTCATTGCATTCACACTCGAGCAATTATTCTGATGAGAATGTTAATAGTTCAGAGTATATAAGGTCACCCAGCATCGTGGAGGAAAACATTTTTGCCACTGATGATGAGCACCGATCTCAGAGCAGCTTTAAAGATACAGACACCCATTATCATAGGCATGATGAGGCTGCAGCTACTGATACTTATGATGACTATAGTTCATTTTTTGATAAACCTAAATTCGACGCGGAAGATAATTATTATCAAGACGAAATTGATCATGGTGTGGGATTCTCATTGCTTGGCAGCAAAACATCTGCTACAGCAGCGTCCTGGAGCTTCAAAGGAGACCAGACTAAGTCTCATGAAAAACACAGCAGCTCGAGCTCACAAGTTTTCCAAGAGAATCCAAGTTCCCCATTATTTGATGATGTCTCTACAAGTCCTCCGGCTTCTTACCATGAGCCTGAACCACAAATCAGGTTTGACGATTATAGTCCAGATTCAGAAAGCGGCGATGATCAGCCTGGAGATGTACATGAGAAGGGGAATCTGACATCTGATCCATCTCAGAAATTTAAAGTCTCTGATTCTGCCGGACACAAATCTCTCCTTTTCGACACAGAAGACCACAATGATAATTCGAGGACAAGGGAAGAATCAGATTCAGAGTCAGAGCCTCAGTTTGGTCTGAGGCTGGGAGCTTTGGCTGGTGGATTTAGGAACAGAAAGACACTCCCACCTTACAGAATGAGTCCTGCATCGTCCAAGTCTGAAAAGGAATATATCCAAACTGATGATTCTGGTCAGTCTATCAGAAAAGATCTTTACAGAAAGAAAGCAAGTAACACCGAGATGAGACCAAGTTCTCTGCCTCGTCATCCATCTTCTAGTGATGAAGACGACTCAGACATGCAACTTCCAGGAAGAACAGAATCAAAATCCAATTCCCTGTTTAGCCATTCCCATGTCAACCACAATGACTTGGACGAAGAAACCCTCCCAACTCGATATTCTTCAAGAAGTCAAGAGATGACTTATAAGCCATCAACGGGAATGAGAGATTACAAGAGACCGAACTTTAAGATGCCAGTTTCAGCATCATCTGAAGATGAGAAAGACGTCGAAAGAGAGACTGCACGTGTCAGTGTCAAGCCAAATAAAACAACTGGCTTCTCTCTAAGGACAAAAGGCCCAGCAAAATCCCATGAGAAACATTCATTCCCAGTGACAGCAAAGAAAACTGACAAAGAGTCTCATGATCAGCCATCTCCAAGGCACAAGACAGTAACTTCAAGCCCTGTTCCACAAACTGTAAAATCACCCGATCCAGAAACCCCATCAAGGGAGAGAGCTAGTCACGTTCATCCCAACCTCCCAGAATATGATGATATCTTTGCAAGGCTTGGGGCCCTTCGTGCTCCTAATCGACGCTGAATCTGCTCATCTTGTCCATCTGTTCATATATTTATTCTTTGCCACAGAGATCAGTACCCCTCATTCTTTACTCTTGACTGAATTTGATATATACTTACACATTATATAGATTAAGCAGTGGTGTGATTCTGCTACGTCGTGATTGGTTTTCTTTGTTGGTGTGGATAAACAGAATAGGAATGAACTATTTGTGAAGAAAGAAAAAGATTTTATTATACTAACATTTGAAATGTTGTCACAATAGAAATATATGTTGTTCTCTAAATTCCATTGTGCTCAAATTGCAGTGCAAGAAAAGAAAAGAAAACAATGAGGACAAAGCCAGGCAAATGACATATTCTCGCAGGATTTTGACATGTCAAAGTCCCTCCATAGGAGTGTCTTTCCGTATTTTTGATACCGGCAATTCAATGAAAGAAACCTAGGACTTGACCACCCACATTGCGTTTAATAGCCTCTTCATGGTCCAAAATGCCGTCAGGAGTTGTAATTACAACATAACCCCACTGCAGCATATAACAGAAGAAGGTTTAAGATACAGCTGCTATTAGTTGCATATTCGAAACTTGGGGTAAAACCGGACCTGGCGTGTTGGAAGTGTGCGTTCGGTGTATTGCCCGATCTCGCTTGCCTTAACGTCCTGCCTATAAGTGAGAGCTTTGCAATCATTAACCCTTCCTTGTAGATCAACAGTTATTCTTCCAACTCTGTGTGGATCATAGACTTGAAAGTTCTTGATGTACCCTATACATCAACATACATTTTTTTAAGTAACAGACAATTACCTGTTCTGTAAACGCAGTTTTAGCATATCAATGCTATCTATCTATAAATTTCAGCCACAAACTATCAAAGTTTAAGAGAACTACTTGAAATTATTAACTAAAATACTCAAACCACAAGCGCAAATCGAAACAAGCGTAAATTGAACCACGAGACTGGGGGAAAGGAGCAGATATGCCTTTCATCAACCATAGATCAAGACGTGAAATATGCATAAGAGTAAAAGAACAACTTTTTTAATCCTTTGCAATTAACCAAGAACAAAACTTTATCTTTGGACAGTGTTACCAGTCGGAGATCACACATTACAATGCCTGCTTGAGCTATAAGTGTTGAGAACTAACAAAGAGATCAGAGACTAAGGGGGTGTTATTGGATGGAGAATTTTAAGGGATTTTAATTATCGGTGGATTTTAAAGTTCAATAGCATTTAAATACAATTAAGATGGATTTGGTGTGAAAGAGATGAAATCCTTTGAAAATTGTTAGGATTGTGTTGGTACGTGTTTTAGATGTAAAATACATTAAAATCTTAAATGAAACAAAATCCATTGAAAATTGAATAACGCTTGTTTTTAAGTACTTTAAAATACATCCAACAAATGTTAAATCCAATAACAACAGATTTTATTGTGGTTTTTAAAATACATCATTAAATAACGCTAGATTTTGAAATACATCCAAATCAATTAAAATACAAGGTTGAATAACACCCCCTAAATATTAATCATATCTACAAGGTCTAACAAGTAACAACCAAGTGACTGAAACCAATGTCGATGACACAGATAAATCTAAACAAGTAAATGGAAGATTGGGGAGATGAAATTAAAACCCAATTGGAGCAGAAGGGAAAAAAAAAATCAAACCTTTCTCCTTCATGATTTTGAGAAAGGAAGACATTACAGTAGAGACAGGCTTCAACTCCACCGAAGCTTTCCCTCGCTTCTCCGCATTCACAATCGTTCTCAACGCGTCGTTCAGGATCCTCCTCCCCATTGATCGAAAATTCCTATTTCTAATACTCAAATCAAAAAGATCTAAAAACCTTAACTTCAATACAACAACTGAGAAAATGGGTTTATTATTTTCAACGTTACTCAGAAAAGTGGCATTCTCGTTATTCTTGTAATCTTTAAGGGTATATTAGACTTTTACCTTAAATTAGATGAACTAGGGTTTTATCTTTTCCAGAGGTCATATATAAATAGCTCCATCGTCTTCTCTCAAAGCTCCGGCGCCACCATTAAAAAACCGAGTCTCTCTCACTCTCTCTATCTTTCTCGACGACTTTAACGGTGAGTTTTAGATCCACTCTCAATCGTTCTTGTTTCAGTTTCTCTTGGTCATTTAGGAATTTAGGATTCTGATTTGATAGATCTTCGTATTTGGCTTGTTATTTAGTACTAGTAGTATTAGCCTTTAGGGATCCATCTGTTCGTATCTGTATTGTTGATTAGTCTTTGGTTGTTTTGGTAGGTTTCGAAATGGCCACCGTTCCAGGACAATTGATCTGGGAGATCGTGAAGAACAACAACTGTTTCTTGGTGAAACAGTTCGGTAGGGGAAACTCCAAAGTTCAATTTAGCAAGGAGACCAACAATCTAACCAACGCTCACTCCTACAAGCACTCTGGTATATTTTACACTTCTTAACACAATGATGTCTTTATCTAAATATGATTACTTTATGTCTCTGGTTGATTGATTTCAGTATTTTAGATTGTCAATTAATGTTTCTGGTGTTATGGAAGTGTCTCGAATATGTGATGATCATTGTTGAAATTGGCTTCTTCTATCTCGAACATGTATGTGTCTGGATTCTCGAATATATGATCAAAACTGTCTGTGAAATGGAGTTACTTTACATCTTCTGGTTAAGTATCTGTATTGTATGGTTTAGTTACATTCATAAAATGTAGTCATTTTTTATTCTATTGATTAAAAATGAAATGGGATTCTTGTTTCTTTTCTAAATGTGTTCTATGTGATTGAAGTCTGTCAATAAATTTAATGTTTTATGTGCAAGGCTTTGTAATAGATTCATGTATGGAATCTTGAATACAAAATTGAGATTGACTGGTTGAACAAGGCTAAAGTATGAATCTTTCAATGTGGATTCAGGTCTTGCAAACAAAAAGACTGTAACCATCCAGGCTGCTGACAAGGAACAAGCTGTTGTGCTCGCCACCACTAAGACCAAGAAGCAGAACAAGCCTAAGGTCTCTGTCAACAAGTCTATCCTGAAGAAGGAATTCCCCAGGATGTCCAAGGCTGTTGCCAACCAGGTAACCAGCAATTTTTACTGTGTTTATGGTGTGCTTTGGTTTGTTATGGAGAGTTCATTTATAATTCTGATGGTAAAATTACACATGAATAGATATTAGGATTTTCTTTTCTGAGATTATTATAAACGTGTAAAAGTCTTAAGACCTTTTGCTTTTATGGTTGTGAATTTAATCTAAACCAATTTTTTGTCTGAAATATATTAGGTGGTGGACAACTACTACAGGCCAGACTTGAAGAAAGCTGCTCTTGCTAGACTCAGTGTCATCAGCAAAGGCCTTAGGGTTGCCAAGTCCGGTGCCAAGCAAAGAAACAGACAAGCTTAAGCTTTTTTTCAAATATGTGTTTTGAAGTAAGAGATTTTTGCTGAACAGGATTATGAAGTTCTTTGTTGAAGTTGAACCATAACGCTATGCTCCTTTTCATTATCCTTTTCAAAAGGAGTTAGATGTTTTTCTTATTATGTTGCTTGTGTTTCATTTTGTTAGATCTTTTTATCTAATCAAGAATTTGCTTAAGCCTCAATTAAACATTTATTGATAAGTTGAACGTTATTGAAAATGAAGTACTTATATCTTATCTGAAAAAGTGAAAACTGAGTCTATCGCCAACATATTTTGTTTTACGATTCAGTACTAACAAAAACTAATGTTACGAAGTTGTACCTAACCATAATACATGATGATGTCGTAAAGATTTTTATTTTATTTTTTGTGTCAAGATTAACTGGGTAAATACAAAACGAAACCCAAAGCACAAAACCTACTGATTTAAGTTGCATCAATATATATATAGCTGAACCTCGTGGTCTCAACAAAAGCAAAAAAAGAACTAAGTTGAGAATCGGCCCATCTTAGCATACCTCGTACTTTTAAGAGTCCATTAAGCCCAAAACTGGCCCAATATTACAACATACGGAAACTTTATATTAGGGTTTCTTTACTGTGTTAATTTTTCCTCTCGCTCTGCCGTCTCCAACTCCATTTTGAAGCGTGAGAGAAAGAGAGAGGCAGAGATCGAAGACATGGAGAAAGGTAAGGGAAGAAAGGAGGAGGTCGTAACCAGGGAGTACACTATCAATCTCCACAGGCGCCTTCATAGCTGGTAAATACCTAAGCTTCAATCTCTCGTTTCCGTTTTTTCGATTTCGTTCTGGGTTTAGTTGATAATGATAAGACTCAAATTGCAACTCTTATTGATTCGAATTAGGTTTTCTTGATTAGTGATATGTTTCGATTAAATAATGATTTTGCTCTTTATTGATTAGACAGTGCTAAATGTTACATTATTATCTACGGATTTCAAAGACACTGAATTTGATTTTGATGAACTCCATAGTGTATACTTTTGAAACATTTGATCCATTTCGAATCAGAATATTTGTAGAAGAAGAATTTAGTGTTCAGATAAGTAAAGCTTGTTGTTTGCTGCTGTTCTCATTGTATATTTCACTAATTAGTAAACAAATGGAGAAATTTTAATAATTGTGTTCCTTTGAATTTGTATAATGGGTTTGCTTGTTTGCTTAGGTACATTTGCTATTAGAGCTCCTCTCGTTTTCATGATTAATCTTGTGTATTTTGAAATGCTGAGTCTTGAATGTGATTTTGATCATTTATAAATGAACAGCACATTCAAGAAGAAGGCACCCAATGCAATCAAAGAGATCAGGAAGTTTGCATTGAAAGCAATGGGAACAAAGGATGTTAGAGTAGATGTTAAACTCAACAAGCAGATATGGAGCAAAGGAATCCGAGGTCCACCAAGGAGAATCAGAATCCGTGTTGCCCGAAAGAGGAACGATGATGAAGATGCCAAGGAAGAGTTCTTCTCTCTCGTCACTGTTGCCGAGATTCCGGCTGAAGGACTATCTGGTTTGGGCACTAAGGTCATCGAGGAAGACGAGTGAAAAAAAAAATGGTGAATGTACTCACAGGACAACCTTATCTTTAGAATGAAAGACAGAAAAGAAAAGACTTTTGCTTGTTTTGATCAGTTACACCATTTTGATAATATTATTTCTTATGTTTTAAGTTGTTTCCAGTGTCAACAGATTTGGTACTGATACAAGTTTGTTTGTGACGCTTAGTAATCTTATTTCTTAGCGGATAGGTTTAAACTACTTGGACTCTTCAAGTTGAATAGTACTGTAACTCAACGGAGACCAAAACTTTTGATTGAAGAAACCAAAACCCAATTCAAAAATAAAAATTATCAGAAATTCAAGTTTATTAAATAAAAAATAAATTGAAGTGAATATACATTTATGACGCAAAAAAAAAAATCGGATTTTAGTCAATTCATTGGGAAATCCAATAAGGCCTAGTAGAAACCCAATAAGACCCGTTAAAGGTTCATAAACGACTTTATTATATAATTGGAAACCCAATAAGGCCTGTTAAAGGTTCATAAATTACTGTGATATAATGGAAAACCCAATAAGGCCCGGTAAAGGCTCATAAACGAGTCTATGATATAATTGGAAAACCAATAAGATCTGTTAAGAAACCCAATAAGGCCCGGTAAAGGCTCATAAACGAGTCTATTATATAATTGACTGATAAATTCCGAAACCCTAAAACGAAAGCTATCGAGAGCACCGTCGTCAGCCGAAGAAGTGAAGCTTGAAGAATCTCTGTAATCTGAAAAATGGGTAAATCTCCTCGTACTTGTTGTTTATCTGTTTTCTTATGCATTGACCTGTTTCTGAGATTCTTCTTGAACAATGTTGCTGATGTTTTATTTTCGTCTTTGAATCGATCGTAAATGAATCGCAGGTAAGGTTCACGGTTCATTGGCTCGTGCCGGTAAGGTGAGAGGTCAGACCCCTAAAGTGGCTAAGCAGGACAAGAAGAAGAAGCCTCGTGGTCGTGCTCACAAAAGGTTGCAACACAACCGCCGTTTCGTCACCGCCGGTAATTAGCTTTTGCTTTCAAATTTTCCTGTTTGTATTAGATCGATTGATCCAGCTTTTGATTTGATCATTCTGCTAATATCTGTGATCTTATGAACTGTGATTAGACATTACTGAATCAGTATTTTCGATTATTTTTCTTCCTGTGAATCAAAATGCACAATCTAAGTCTTCTCGAGTTACCAAGTCTAGTTCTTATTATTTTTCTTAGAAATGGTTTAATCTTACCTTAGATTAGATGCAGGTTATAGTTTTGGATGAAAAAAACATTCTTGTGATCATCTATTCTTTATTATCAATCTCATAATTTGATCATTCTGAAGTGAAAATTATCGTTTTCTCTAATTATGAGATTGCTCTTTTTAGAGTTGATTAGGGTTTATTTGATTGTTCTTGCGTCTCCTTAAGTTCATTTTAAGATTGTAGTATCTGTTAGTAGACCTTACTGATTCAGTATTTGGTTCTGTTGCTTTTTGTGAAATCTTTTTGAGTCGGTTTGACATTATTAATGCATAATCGTAGTATTCCTTGATCATAGTTTAGATTCTAATCATGTTATTGTGATACAAGTCTAGTTTTAGTAGAAATGCTTTTAAATCCAATCTTTCGAGTAGATGTAGTTATTGTTTCTTATAATAAACTTGCTTGTGATCATCGATTCTCTGCTGTCAATTCTGTAGCAACTCATGTTCCAATGAATCTACATTTTGATTACTTTTTTTTGGTTCATTTTAAGATTTCAGAAGTTTGTTTTTCCGAATGAATGATAAGAATTGAATTCTCATTTGATTTTGTTTGTGTTGTTCTTCAGTTGTTGGTTTTGGCAAGAAGAGAGGACCTAACTCATCAGAGAAGTAGAAGAAAAAATGAAGGTTTTACTCTTTCAGAATTTGTGGGATGTTTTTGATTATGAAGTTCATTAGTTAGTGCAAAACTTCCTGATATCAAAGTGGTTAATACTTTGGTTATCTACAAATCAGTGTTGTGATGTCAATGTTTTTTGTCAATTTGATTTGTGTTTCTCGTCGGATTATATGATAAGCTTTTTGGATTATTTGCAGACAGATACTGTTGAATCTGAAGTAATATGCATCTTTTTGTGCTAATTTCCCGGAACTTTTTATAGATGCTCACTTCTTCAGACTTAAACATCCAACTATTCTTGTGTACCAACAATGTGTATACCCTTAAAAATAACACTCTTCTAGATCATTACCCCATTTGATCACTGCATCTTCACTTCTTATAAGTATTTAACTACTCTTTTAACTTATCAACTGCTAACTGAACAACTTGTTTAAGTTCTAAATTCGAGATGAAATATTTAGGGAACTGTAAAGAAGATAATAAGTATGGATATTCCAAGAGAGATAGACTTTAACATTGTCACAGAGAGGACTTGGGAGTATCTCAGAAAAGTCGTTTAAGGTATTTTGAAGTGGAGACTAAAGTTGTGCAGACTTCACATAGAGAACCTTTTAACATAGTTTAATTAGAATGAAAGAGGCGTATAAGACAAGTCATAGGGAGTCAATTCTTTTATGGAATCGACGTTGGTACTTGGTAGTTACTATTATGCACGACATTATTGGATTGAGATCAAACCTAGTTTAGTTAGGAGACCTTTGGATTGCAACTATCCCACAAACTTTTTTATTTGTTTGGCAAACCAAAACTGTTTTGTACCCCAGAGATCATAAACCACAGATCAATTCAATTCAAGAAAAGAAAAGGTAAGAGTATGAAGAAACAAAAACCAAGACCCAATACATATGGAGAGAAACGATCATGAAATGTCATTACAAGAACACACAAATCCCAAATTTGGTAACGAGAGACCAACAATCACAATTGGTTCTAAAGTAACAATTGATTTGTGTTTGAAAGCATTACAATCAATCACAATAAAGAAAAGGGCATTGACACTCTTTAGTTAAGAAGAGATACTGAAATGAAATCTTTTTGAATTTAGAGATCAGACTCCATAAGGTAATCCCCGAGCCTTTCCACAACCAAGTTGCATTGACCTCCAGTCATCGGTTCATCGTAGATGCCAAAGACCAGTGCTTGGTTTGTCTTCTTGATAGTGACGCCTCCAGGTCCCTGTAGATAGATTCACAGTTTGTGAAAAAATGAATTCTGATTCTATTCTCTAAACATGCATTTTCGGATAAAGACTCATAGAAGCAGATTCTGATGTTTGATGTAAAGAAAAGTTACCTTCTTCCCTCGGATCACAGCTCCTGGTTCACCTTGAATAACCATGTACTTTTCGCCACCGAGGAATAGTCCGGTTGGGGCAAGAAACCCGGGCTCGTCAAAGTCCTTCATGATTCCAGTGATTTCTTGAGGCTTCAACTAAAACACATATCCAAGAAAACACAGAAGCCTTCATCAGTCATTGAACAAAGGCAAAAGCAAGTCAACACCTTGTCTTTGCGTAATTGATGCATACTTATACGAAACTTCAAACAGAGATTAACCAAGTTACAATTGTTAAGCAGTGATCCAAAGACCATAGAGCCTACAAGAAGAAGATCTCGCCCATCTTTGGATCGCTAACGCATGCTTAAGAGTTTCACCAAACACATGGAACTTGCTAATGATTAACTAAGAGATACGGAAGCAAAATCTCAGAATCAGACTAATAAAGATCTAAAGCCCTAGGTTTTGACTTCGATTTCGCATACGGATCAATTGGTTCAGAAAATCAAATTCAGATTCAACCACTACGAATATCAGATTCCGGAGATAGACAGCAAATTTCATAAATCAGATCCGAGATTCGTCAGATCCGATCACCGGAAATCTCAAAAACAGACGGCCGAATGGATTAAAACGAAGGATCGTATAAAATTTGAACAGAGAAGGAACCTGAGGGAATTTGGTGCTCTGAGCCCAGACACTGCCGTCTTGACCGAGAATAGCGGCGGAGGTGAGCTGGTTGCCTTCGACATCGCACATAAGGTGATCATCGACGTATGATTGCCACGACATCTTCTTCTTCTTCTTCTTGATTGGATTCTCCGGTGAGTTTGTTTTCTGCTGTGGAAAAGTCTCTCTCGCTTGGTGAGCTTTGTTTGATCGATCGTGTAGAGAGACAGACTATGAAATGTTATGCTTTATAAATTAATTATTTTATTAGTATCAACAGCTTATAAATCAATTAATTAATAACTTTTTTTTTTGGAGTGAAATTAATTAGGGGCTGATATTGATTTATGATTTATATAGAGTTTTAGTGATTTTAAATGTAATGTAAAATATCTATTGTTATTCATTAAAGAATTTAATAAAATTTTAAATTTGGTGTTATTAGTTATTGATTTATAAAAAGTCATTTAAAGTCATCGGGGTTATTGGATTCAGATTTTTATAGTGTCATTAACCCTCTTGTGTTACTCAATTAAAACAAACAAAATTTTTTTGCTTACTGATGAATTAAATTATTAGTTTATTAGTTTAAGATTTTAAATACTTTTCTTTACAAAACAAAGTCATGAAAAATATATCAAAATGGAGAAATTGTTTGAAACTCTCTAACAATCCTTTAAAATGTTTTATTAATGTGGAATCTATGATTTTTCAAAATAGTCTAAAATCTTTATAAATTAGGTATCTATAACACCCCCTTAATAACTATTTTAAACAATAAGAAAGTTATTATTTAACGACGGCCAATGGGAAAGAAAATTCAAATGGGAAATATCTAAGAAAAATTGACTAATAAGCACAATTGATAGTTTTTTTAATTAAAATGATAAATCTACTCATATGGTATGTATATAGTTTGAGATCATTTTATTAACAGAAATAACAACAAAGATATAGATAAATATTAAAAAGCAAACTAAAATCACAAAATGTGTAAAAAAAAAAATCTAACTGCCACACACACAAAAACATATACCATATATCCCATATCCTAGGAAGATGAGAATTTCAATTTTAATCCTTCATTATTATAAGACTATCTCAAGTTTTTGTTTTTATTTCAAAATGAATGTTTCAGCTTCGTTAAAATTAATAAAACACTCATAAATCATAATACATCCTATAAGTATATTTCTTTTACTATATCAGAGCGATCTAATTCATGACACATTAAAATGAAAAAAAAAAACAAACAAATTTTTCTTTCATGCACCAATGCCAAAAAAATATATATATAAGAGTTTAACCAAAACAAATTCAAAAACGAAAAATCGACCAACTCATTACACAGAATGTTTATCAGAGATCATCAGTTTTTTTTTTAATAAAAAATTCCCAATAATAGATAGTATAAAATTTGTAACCCCAAAAGATATATATAAATAAAAAGGTTGAGAAATGCCAGAGATGCTCATCATTTGTTCTCTCCAAATACAGAGTGGATATGCTCTTTGAAGATCCCAAATCATATAATATTATTGCCTTACACCAAATATGTGCATTTACTTGTGACCCATCACTTTCGTATTTTTCTAATTTTTTAGTAAGAAGTTGGGAAATAATGTTGGCGGTGTTCTTGTGATTAGAATAATTATCATGGAATTGAAAATTTTGATCAGTTCGATTACTCTCAATCATGGTTTGGTCATTATAGACATTTTTATTGACAATAATACAAATTTTACGTTTTACATTGTACATATTTTTCAATCTCGTTGATCAGTCTTTTAAAGTGATCTTGTTGTCAATTTGTAATAGTTGTCCCAATGCAGAGCAATGTAAACTTGAACACAAGATCAAGATAGTGGCATATTTCTAAACTCAAGGAAACCAAATCACTCAAATATTATGCGACAATTTAAAATACATATAGAAGTACAGAACGAAGAATCGACATTGTAAAAGATACTTCTGATTTTGTTTCTGTTTCGGTTAGTTGGGTCTACTCTTGTCATGTGTTTGCATTTGTAGTTTGGTCGAAGTGAGCATCGAGAAAAAAACTCCGACAAAAACTAGGAGTTAGAGTCATGTCCTCCCATGCAAGTGGCATCCTTTTTAGCGTGAGGCGGTGTGTTTGGTCGTATAAAAGTTTCTTAAACATCTATACGTGATCGGTCTATTATTATTATTCTATCCAAGAGATCGAATGGGAAGAACGTATCAAACAGAGCAGATCAAACAAAGTATGAAGATCGAACAGAACAAAAGCATATCAAACGAAAGCAATACATATCAAACGGTTCGAATGCTTCTAAATATTTTTAGATAAACTAATATTAAATAAAAATATAATTCACCATATATACTTTTAAATAGATGTGGGTAGACTACTCTACTTATTAGAAAAAAAACATGAAGAAATTCTTTTTTTTTTCTAAAGAAATTCATAAAAACAATTTAAAAACAGTTTATGTGCTAAATAATTTTTTTGTTTGAATGAAAACGTAAAAACAGATATTATACTTCAATTGATTAACTGCTTTTGGAATTTAACTATTTTTGGAATGTTCACCGTTGGGCTACCATGTCTAGTGCCCGATTACATAATTACTATCTATGATGGGTTTGTATATATTAAAGAAATTAGAGATATGTACAACGCAACGAATTAATGTATACGGTAAATTTAATTTTCTTTTTCTGTAAAACAAACATATTAATCACGAAACCATGAAAAGAAAAAAGAAAAAAAAAAGATAGTTTTAAGTCTCGGCTTCTTCACACACTATGTATTATTATCTGCAACCTTAGGGCATCCTCATTGCAAGGATCTTACCCCCTAAGATCCTTGCAATGAGGATGGTCTTAGACTTCCGCTTTCTGTTAAATTTTGCTAAGGTAGAAACCAGAAAGACCCAAAATTAAATTTAACAAAAAACAAAAAACACCAAACCATGCACCCAAAAGGAGAAACGATGCATGGTGAGATGAATTAGAAAAAGAGGTATAATGAAGGCATTGTCCAATTGAGTTTAAAGACCTTGTTCGATCAAGTAATCACCCAACCTCTCGACAACCATGTTGCATTGTCCTGGAGTCACTGGCTCTTCGTACAGACCAAACACTATTGATTGTCCTGTTTTCTTGATCGTGATCCCTCCAGCTCCCTGCCCAATTAGTTCCAATATATAATAATGTCTTTTTGAGTTTTAAAACCAAATTCATCTACTATACTCAAGTTAACAAATATATTTTTGACCATTTCTGCAAGAGATTATTCTATTAATCATATGCAGTGAGAGGAGTTGGTTCTCATACAATCTACGGCCTCAATATTGTCTTAAGCTAGCGTTTGCAATTCTTAACATGTGAATCTTTTTTAAGTTGAAAAATCATTCATCGGGTTAATATGATATTCTAACCCTTGTTTTTTTTCTATCTTTTTTGGGGCAAGGTTGCTTATCCTAGGTTAAGCTTATTGTATAACCTAAATATAAAATAATTAATTTACGTTTTCTTCAATTATATTTGCATAATGCAAACGCAAACAATGGAGCGTTAGTGCTGAAAAAAAGGGTCTCCAAAACATACCTTCTTGCCACGGATGACAGCATTAGGCTCACCTTGGATGACCATATACTTTAGCCCTGCAAGGAACAAACCCGTTGGAGCGAGGTGACCTGGCTCATCAAAATCCTTCATAATGTCTGTCATCTCTTGAGGTTTAAACTGTTGGAAGACAACAATGAATCATCAGATTTTGAACGTTAATGAACCAAATCCGTACTAATGAACTTGTTGCAAATCTTGAGATCACAATGTTGATCGATCTGCTAATCTCTATATCACTAGAAAATATATGCATAACGTAACGGATAGAAATAGTGTAAGTATCTCAATAACCTGAGGAAAATTTGCGCTCTGAGCCCAAACGCTACCGTCATGGCCGATGATAGCGGCGGCGGTAAGGTGGTGACCTTGGCCGTCACCTACATCACACATTAAATGCTCATCAACGTATGCTTGCCACGACATATCTTTCTGATCTCTTCTTGTTCTTCTTTAGTTATTACTTGGCACGATTTGTTTTGTTTTTCTTGATCTCTCTGCGTATGTATGAGCCCTATGCAACTTCGAGGGGAGACTTCGTCGTCTCGATAAATAGGGAGTTAGGAAGAATGTCTTAAGATGAAATTTGAACCGTCCGATTCATAAGACATATTCTCAGCCGCCCATTTTTGTTTTGTTTTTGAATAAGATTTTGATTAGTGCTACTGACGTCTCGCCTTTGTTCTAGCTTAATCATTCACTCTATGCATGCCACGTGTCTTTCATTCTCTCTGCTAATTTGCTCCTATTAATAACGATAAAAAAGTATTTCAAGTAATAAAATAACATGCACGGTCTATTAGGAATTTAGGAAATATGGTCAAAAATGAATTTTCTTTGAAGACGACCAAAGGAACTAAGCAAAGTGTTGGACGACACATAGTGACCGAGATATGAGCAAACGGATCTCTTAGTTTATCGACCAGGAGGTACCCTTTTGGCAACCATATGTAGCATGCACTTGGATTCTAAAATAACCAATGACTAGCTTAGTGTAAACTTCTAGATATAAGCTACTCCTAAATGAGTTTACTAGATATTTAATCAACAATTCGTTAAATAAGTTGATGTGGTACGTACGTATAATGAGGAAAAAAAGATCGGTTAGTATAATAAAGCAATGACGGAGGTTCAAACATTGACATGGTATCGTATGACGATAGAGTCATCGATCACACCTATAAATGAGTTCACGTTGGAGTACTTACCACGCATGAATTTTCTTTGTAGCTCTGCCTCGGCGCTTCTATCGTCGATTCACGCGAAATTTAAAAAGAGCTTTTCTCATATACGTATATCATCATACATATGAATATCTATTAGATTGAGCGTTACCATGGAGTCAGGCTTTTCTCAGTTTTATGGAGAAGTTGTATATGTGTTTTACCATTTTTTTTTTTTTGTGAACCAAATTTAATAATACTTAGAAACAGTTTCAGACTCCATTAGAGGAGACAGCATTACAAGAAAGAAGAGCAGACTTTGCAAGAGCATCTGCCTCCGTGTTCTCTGATCTAGGAATATGATGAAAAGAAATAGACAGAAATGAGGCTTTAGCAAGGTTTATATCAGAGATAATTCCTTCTAACTCATTTACGTGACCTCCGGAGTTGAGAAGAAGCACAAGCTCAAGACAATCCGAGAAGCAGGCCAGTCGTGAAACACCCGACGCTTTTGCTGCATAAATTCCAGCTTTTAAAGCGAGTGTCTCTGCTACTAAAGCAGAGGACACTAAGGGTCTTGATGATGCTCCCTGGAGCCTAAACGAAGTGCGTGGATTTTTAATAATCCATCCCATGCCACTACACAGTGACGATTTTAACCACGAGCCATCGGAATAGCAAAGGAAGGCTTCTCGATGGGTCTCTGTTGCGCAGCTCCTTGGTGGCTTTGATGCTCGAGATGGTTTCTCTCCTTGTGCTAGGTGCCATCTCCGAGCTTCTGTAATTGCTTTCAAGAGTGTCTCTGCCACTGAAATCCCCTTGTCTTCAAAGATGAGCCGATTACGAGCCTTCCACAAAAACCAGAAAATCCATGGATAAAGAGGAGATGTTCCCAGACCCGTAGGTGGTAGCGTGATCATCTTTTGAGCTTTTATCAGGAGGCTCTGTACTGAGGGCGAGCTGTCCACTTCTGGGACCAACAGACACGGCAGTAGCTCCCAAACTTGTCTAGCATACCTGCATTTGAATAGGATATGAAGTGCATCCTCTGTTTCACCACAAAATTTGCAGGCCACATCTGATGATATTCCACGGGAGTTGAGTGCTGTGCCTACAGGAAGAGCATTGCTCGCCGCCTTCCACATGAATATGTCTTCAATTTTGGTGTTTTACCATTTAAATCCTCCATTTCATATCTTCAAGTATTGATGAGCAAGTTCTTAACTAATTTCTTGGTTGTTTGATCTAATATTTCTTTATTAAAGTAATACTTTTATTTCTTTGTTTCATATTCAGTTTTTGATTGTTTCATATATTTTGAGCTAATCTCATCGCATTTCATTTTTTTCAAAGGTTAATTTATTGGGTCTTTGCTATTGGAAAAGCCTTCATATTAGCCTTCACTCAGATTCCATAACCTGAAAATTTTATCCTTACTGGCCCATATTTCCCGTTTGGAGAGTACTACATGACGAGACTGAAAATATCCATTTGTACTTATATGATCTATACATTTGTATGATGAGCCAGTGTAAAGTAAATGATACATGCACATAGAATTGTTAACAAAGCTAGGTTAACGTAAATAATACATTGAGATTTGTTAACTGGGGTTCGCTTACCCTACACCCCGAGATCTAATAAAGAATCAATGCACTAGAATAAGAACACAAAATATATTTACCAATGATATTTAGCACATACTTGTGCCTACCACTCCTATCTACTTGGATTAAGAATTGAGTTGAGAGAAATCTTTGCCATATGCAACCTATAAAATTCTTTATCGAGTTTAGGCAAAAACAGCACTAGTTTTGGACCAACAACATGACCAAAATCCTTTAAAGCTATTTATTGAAAGACCATTTAATTTTGTAATGTACATTAATTAATTTCATCCCAACAATATTTTGCTCATTAGGAATCAACAACTTTTCTTTGTTTTTTAAAGAAAAGATCTCACTACTAACAAAAATAAAAGTTTCAAAATCAGAGATAAAAGAGCTTTCTATCTTGTTCTACTAAATCAGTTGATTAATAATGTGTAACTGATAAAAACCATTTCCTTCTATCAAATTATAACAAAGCACCATTGCATAATAACCAATAGAACTTTCAAAAACAAACAAAAAGCTTTCAACTTTGTGTATTTCATTCATGGTGATGTTGAAGTTACCCTCAGTCCCACGCTAATCCCAGCGCACGTTAACGGCTGCGTCGGAATCCTAAGACAGCTCAACTGGCCGCCCGGAATCGCCGAGCAATCCGGCTGTGGCCGCTGATAACCCTTACCGGGAATACAGTTTCCGGTGAAATCAAACCCGAGGCTAAGACTCGAGCACTGTGAGCTAAACCCAGAGAAGAAGTTGAAAGAAACCGTGAGATTTATCAGATTCCTCAGAGTGCAGACCAAGTCGGGAAGATCACCGGAGAATTTGTTGTGGCCGAGGTTCAAAACCTCAATCTCAGATAAGCAAGAGATCGTGTCGGGGACATGACCCATCAAGGAGTTGAAACTAACGTCGAAGACTTCAATGTCGGAGAATAAACCGACTGATTCCGGTATACAACCGGTTAACTGGTTATTCAAGAACAGAACCTCTTTCAATTTCGAACCGGTGATGCCGAAACTCGTCGGGATTTCGCCGGATAATTTGTTATTAGCGAGATTGATCACCGAAGCTGTGGAGTATCCGAGATTCCGGGGGATTTCTCCGGTGAACTGGTTGTTGTTGAGGAGGATCGCGTCTAACTGTTTGTTGAAGAGATTCTCCGGTATAGAGCCAGTGAAATCGTTGAACCGGAGATCGAGGTATATCAGGTTTGGGATGTAGAGCGCGACTTGAGGGAAAGAACCGGAGAATTTGTTGTTGCTGAGATCGAGTTCTTGAAGGGAATCAAGATTCTTGAAAGAATCTGGGATTTGACCAGAGAATCTGTTGCTGTTGAGGTGGAGAATGGTTAGGTCAGAGAGCAAAGAGAGGTCTTTGACAATGGTGCCTTTGAGATTTGCTTTGTTTAGATCTATGGAGGTAATAATGGAGCCAGAACAGAACACGCCTCTGTAAGTACACACATCTTCACCAACCCATGACTTTAGAACACCTGATGGATCCTCTGTTATGGCAGATTTCCAAGATTGGAGAGCTCTGTAAGCTGCATTTGTTGTCTGTTGCTTGGGAGCTGAGCCAGGATTGGAATTAGGGTTTCCGCCGCCGATCCAAACTCCGTCGTCACCGTCTCCGCCGCCGATTCCTACACCGACTCCAATGCTGTATCCGCTTGTCTGGATCAAACCCAAGAACAGAAGTAAAGAGAGTAACTTAAAGTTGCTGCCTTTCTTCTTCTTCATCATTTCGTCTTCTTGTGTTGCTTGCTTTTGGGGAAACTGAACTATTAAGGTTTGATTAAAGTTGCTGTCTTTGGCTTTCTTGGGGAATGTTGAAAGGTTTTGTTAGAGAGTTCAGAGTAGTGTGTGTGTGTGTGTGTGTGTGAGGTTGTGTTTTTACAGAAAAGTGTGGTTGAAGCATTGATTGAAGATGGATGAGCAAGGAGTGTGGGGGCAATGGGAGGGGGGTTTTGATGGAGTTTTGCTTCTCAGTTACTGTTTTGTTTTCAACTTATGATTTCGTTTTTGTCAAAAAGAGAGACTCTCGTGCGTGCTATATCATTATTGAGTGGGATACTTTGCGTGGATTAGTAGATAGATACTGTATCTTATGATAATGTATGACATGAGATTATTACATATGGTTAGGTGAAGACTTAGTGCGTATTAATATGTAGAATTAATTAACATCATGTTTCCATGTTTTGAGATAAGAAAACTACTTTTCTCTCTATTAAACTAGTTTTAGAAGTTACCACTGTCATAATAAAAACATTACTTTACCTTCCGGGTTGAGAGGATTCATGTTACCTTTTCATAAGTTTTGTCATAAAAAATTTCAAATCCAGGTAATGTTTTTTTTTTCTTAATCAGTATAAAGAACTTTAAAAACTAAAAAGTCTCCTATGAATAAAAAAAAAAAGAGTCTTCTATGAATTATTTGAGAATTATTTCCATGTGCTGTCACTAGATGTCTACTGTCTAGAAGACTAGAACGTTTCACAAATGTTTCTACGCAAAACTCTTTTTTTTTGTTTTTTTACAAGTCATCATCACAAGTTCACAACTATATATGCCGTTAGAAATATGTTAAACATTTTGTTACCGATATAAATAAATAACATCAAAAATGTTTTATAAAAAAAACAAATCAAAGTTAAATAAAAATTTATATTAGAAATGTTTTTCTTAATTTAGTGTAAAGATGGTAAATACCTAATAACAATGATATTCAAGTGTTTGTCCACTGGCTCTCCCATTGTACTATATCATAATATTTGTTTGTCATATCAGTTGATTATTCTGCCATTCCACCCAAGAAAATGAGAATGTGAAGAAATGAAGAAACTATTCTGACCGACGTAAAAATACGAGTTATAAGACTAATTTGATAAGATAAGACAGGACATATTATGAGTTATCCTACATTACATTTACATATGTATCCAAAGGAACAAAAAGAAGAAGTAGAAGAAGAAGAATCTGATAGATAAATTTCCGAATGTGAATGTCGTGAGAATGGGTTGACTTGAGAGAGAAACGATTAATGAAAATGTTAAAAGAATTTGGGAGATTTTTTATATAGCCTTCTTCACATGGAGGGGACACACTCACCAATAGATTTTGGGGATGACTCAAATCCATTTTAATATTTGAAAAAATATGATCAATTACATTAAATAAATTTAATTATTATGCCACCCATTATATTCTGGATTTTAAGAAACTTAAAAACCAGGTGGATTAACTTAATTTCTTGTAGATTTTCTTAGATGTTTTCCAACCTATTCAATGATATACTGTATTTATATTCCTTCCAAAAATACAAATTTCATCCCACAATTTTTTTTAATGAATATAAATTTATTTGTTAAATTCTTTTGTATTACATCAAATGTTCATTTCCGTGTTTAGAAATAATTTACAACTTATAAAACGAGTAAAAAGCTAAAATATGAATAATCCCTCGCATTTTTTTGGGAGTTTTGAAGGAAGCACACATAGCTAATTACGGATGTTTAATCTATAAACTTGCCCAAGTTGTTATTTAAGTCTTCCCACATTATATAAGGCATTCTGTTTTTTTTTTTGTTTTTTTATTCCAACTACTATTCAAAAATCTATTGGGTTATTATACATGCGTACCATATTATTCGATCTACGCAAGTTGGTATTCTATAAGACAACCCCCCAAATAAAAATACTTCCACACAATAATAAAAGATTAATAAATAATACAAAGTAAGTATTTGAAATCTAGCTTAGCTAGTGGACAAAAACAATTGTATGTTTCTTATATCTGGGGCACCCCATGCTGCAGCTAACTAGTGCCTCAAAAAAAAAAAGAAAAAAGAAAGAATGTCCACATATACATATATTAGGATATAAATTAAATACTTAAAAATCTAACAAGACTACAAACTATTTTATGAATCTTATGTTTTTGGATATACAAGCCGCCAGCTCATATCCATAGATAAAACCAAAATAAGTATTTTTGGTGTATAAATTAGATAATAGTATAATACCAATCGAAAAATAGTTGTAGAAATAGATGTGGATATGTCTAATAAATTTGGTCCATGTAGATGTAGTGTTATTAATTATCTGATGTTACATATATATATATATTTGATAAAGAGATTAGGTTATAGGGCACTAAGCCACTAATGATTACACAAATTAGTTAGTGAGATGTTTCATGTGAATGCGAAGAGGTAGATGTGCAGAATCAACAACACAAGTCATTGATTAGATTTTGTTAAATTTGAGTTGGAAGCTTGTATTCCCCCACTAGGCCACTAATTTATTGGTTAATGTTTTCTTCATCACTATTATTTTTTGGGTGAGAAGGAAATGTACCAAATAGAAAGGAGTAATATACATTATGGTTCTTTTCCTCCTTATTTTGACTTTTGAGTAAGATTCATCAGTAGCACATTTTTATTTTTCTTTCAAACTTTATCGCATGCGTCACCATCTATAGCATTCATACGTAACAAAGATAGTTTTTATCTTTAAATTATGTTCTGTTGTATCACTTTAGAAGAGAAGATATTGGTCTTGTATAATGTATATATCAACCAAAAAACTAGTTTGACTTAAGCTCATTGCGCATTATTTTAGGGATAATAATTCTAGTGGGCATATGAATATGATATGATTATAAATTCTCCACAAAAGGACTGAACCGTTAAGAATGACATCCGGCACAACTACACTAACTTTACCATTGACAATTGAAACTTCAAAATCAAATTTAGATAGATTTGGCCTATTACCGACAACATCTACATACGGCTTATGACTCAAACTTCTTTTTGAAAACTAGAAATTGGCGTTGAAAAACCACCAAAATTATTGGCGGCTGACTTGCGACAGACGACTAAACCATAATCACATTTTGAATTGCACAATTGCTAACGTATCCTTTTATTTTGTATGACTTATTTTCTTTTTTATCAATATAGTAATTTTTTAGAAATATTGCAGAAAATAAAATTTATATATTTAACAAAAAAAAAATATGTTCGATTCAAACATCAATTATATCATTGTGCTAATTCATACTTCTTAAAAAAATTATTTCAAATTTATTGTTTAAACATATGAATTTATGAAAAATTATACATATATTGTGTAAAAAATTATGAAATTTTGATGAAGTAGATGATATATATGAAACTTAAAAATGTTCGAAAAACAAGTGTTTTTGCAATTCTAATTAATATTTCAAGTTTTGTATAAACCTTTACACCATAAAAGATGACTTTGTAATACTATAAATAATGTCTATGTAAAACTTAACAGATAAATTTAAGTCGACAGAACTTAAAAAGAAAACAGGTTGTTAACATTATAATGTATCATCCACTAATTTTACATATGTATGTCGTCGCCAAAATCTCTATATTAGTAAAAGAGAAGTACAAAATAGAATGCGGGTCGGGTCAAGAGTAAAAAATTAACCCGATTATAACAACTGGATATTTCAAAATTGGATATTAAAATGGGTTTGGATACATACATCAGATACTTTCCATATTTAATTTTAGGATTATATTATTTCCATAACTAATTTTAGGATTTCCTAATATTTATCTAACTAATTTAATATAATATATTAAAAACAATTATTATTCTTCTTCTTTTATGTGATCTTTTTTTTTAATTTCTGATATTATACTAAATAATAAAAATGTTTCAAAAAATTTTAATTTTTTTTTGCATATGCTGCAATTTAAATTTTTCAAAACGGACATATAATACTCAATTACACTCGGTTAAATATTTTGGACAATGATTTAAAATCATTATAAGTATGACCAATATTAAAATCATTGTTACATAAGCATATTTAAAATATTTTTTTTGAGACATAGATGTAAATTTGGAGACATGATTTTTATTGATAAGATATTATATATCAAACTACGTAAATTTTAGATAGTCCACGGGTAGTTTGTTAAAATCACAATTATAATGGTAAAGCGAGTTATGAATAATGTTTATTACGATATGAATTCTGTTACGGGTTGGTTCTTCAAAAAGTATATTATAAGTGTGTAATTTTTACGTCTATTCCTAATTCTTTTACAAAAATGGTCAAATTGAACAGTTTATCGATAAATATTCTTTCGTGTTGTTAAATTTTCACCTTTTTTTTAATTGTATCAAAACTCAATATATTATTATTTATTCCCTTTTTCTTTTATTATTTTATTTAAACTTATATACAAATAGATGATTCACTGTAATCGAATGCACTATAATAAAATTAAAATGTAATATAATTTAATCCGTTAAATTTCTTTTTGGGTAAAAAGTTAAATAAATTATTTTAAAAAATCCGTTAAACATTATATATAAGTAATTGTTTCCCCCGCGCTGTAGCGCGGGTCGAAACCTAGTTTATTAGTCTTTTTTATCATTGTAGAATTGAGTTGTGAAAGACTCAAAACCTAAATGACTTCACGAGTCAAAAATACATTACACATCAATAACGTGGGCTTTCCGATATATCAAGATAAATGGGCTTATTGGGCCGTGATATTCAATTTTAATTCTCATATATAAATTTACCTGAAAATAAAATTGAACAGAGTAGCGATGACGTGTCAATCTCCAACATAAAGAAGAAGAAGTAAAAACCCAAAGATCTGAGAGTTCTGAGAAGCCAAAAGAAAAAGAAAAATCACAATTTGAAGAGCTTCGAAGCTTGAAGATGGGAATAAGGTTCATATTGATGGTGAACAAGCAAGGCCAGACTCGTCTGGCTCAGTACTACGAATGGCTTACTCTCGAGGAGCGTCGAGCTCTCGAAGGCGAGATCGTCCGTAAATGTCTCGCTCGCAACGACCAACAGGTTCCTCTCGTCTTCTCTTCTAATTCCATTTAGATCGCCTCTGATTCCGCTACGATCTCGTCTCCTTAGGTCTGTTTTGATCGTCTTGAGTCGCAATTAGTTTGGAATTGGTCTTTGATTACTACGAATTTTGAATTCTTAGATGATCTGGATATGGATCGATTCGGCATTAGTTTTATAGCTTCTTGATAGAATTTGAGTTTCTGTTTGTTAACTGATTTGTGAATCGAAGTAATATAGAGCAGATTTTGGGAATTTTGTAGTGGTGATGCCATAGATCACTGACCATTGGCTTATCGCTTTATCGGAATCAAACTAAATTAGTATCATTGATCCTAGTTACATACTTACATTGAGGTCTCTGTTTATGTTTTTGGTTACTTGTTAAGGTTGGTGCAAGCTGATTAGCTTCGAAATATGTTGGAGTTTGTATTCTTTAGATAACCGTTTCTTCGTATATTTCTGTTCTGCTTACGGAATGGAACTAAGTTTTGCTGCATTTGTTCTTCTTCGTTAACAGTGTTCATTTGTCGAACATCGCAACTACAAGATAGTCTACAGACGATACGCATCTCTCTTCTTCATGGTTGGGGTTGATGACGACGAAGTAAGCTCGTTATGTATACCTCCTTATATTCTTATGAGCTGCAATCCAGTTATGAATTCAAATGAAATAGGTTGAAGTATAGTATGGTGAAACACTATAGGAGAGTGTTTATAGATATCTACTATGTATATTTCCAATCTTTGTCATCTGTAGAGCTCTTTCTTCAGTCTCTAAATTGTTTGCTTGTTGAAATTAAATCACGCTTTTTTCATCGGAACTTGTCCTAGAACGAGCTGGCGATTCTAGAGTTTATACATCTTTTGGTCGAGACGATGGACAAGCATTTTGGAAATGTGGTAAGCAGTCAGAGTTTCATAGTAGTCTCGGATCAAATAGACTGTCTTGTTTTTGTGTTCTCCCTTTGTGTTGTATAACTTCTTTCATTTTATGCAGTGTGAGCTTGACATAATGTTCCATCTAGAGAAAGCTCATTTCATGCTGGAGGAAATGGTGATGAATGGTTGCATTGTGGAGACAAGCAAAGCCAACATACTTTCACCTATACAACTTATGGACAAAGCCCATTAATTTCTAAACACCTTGTTTCCATTTCTGTTTTCACCACTCTGTTACACAACTTCTTCTTCTTGTATTATTTGTATTAAAGATGCTTCAAAAAAAAAAGATAATCTAATTTTGTTTTAAGTAATTTCTCAAAAGTAGAAATCTCAAGAACCGCATGATTATAAAGATTGTTGTAAGCTTGTCTATCTATTGCACATCCGCACGAAGGTTTATTTGTGGACATCTTAAAAAGAATGGTTGGCACTTGGCTGAAAGTGTTTTTTTCTTTGGTTCCTTGAGATATCCTCTGTGTCAACTTGGTTAGATAGGTTGAACCAATTGCTTAAAGAGTCATTGTCAAATTGCACATACTCAAAACGCAAGTCGTCCAAGCATTCTCCTACACTAGTGTCATAGCTTATACTGTACTATCAGAATCCAAATTGGACCAGTCTTGGCACCATTACCATCTTACCAACCAACCAACTCCACACATTGTTTAATATGCATTGCAAGAAGCATCAACATTGCATTGTTTAATATAATATATATATATATATATATACATATAACTTTGTAAAACTGAGAAAGAAATCATTTTTTTTTTTTGTATATTAAAATGCTTATTCCATACAACATAATATCAAATTGCTGAGGGAAAAAAAATTACAAAATGAACACCCTAGGGATAATAACCTTGTTTTCATTATCTTCCGTTGTATACCAATAGAAACTCATGAACACTTCCATCTCGTTCTCCAATTAATGGGACTCTCATCGTTTATATATCTCACCATCTTAGTTTTGCCGGAAAATACTGCAATGTCAAAAAAATATTTTAAAAAACATTTACCATAGGCATGAGGAATAGTTAAAAATTGAATATATCTTTACAAGTTTTTGGTTATTTTAAAATAAAATAAAAATTGTTTAAACGTATTTTTGAGTATACATTACCTTGTTGATGAGGGAAATATAGTAAGGCTTCACTTGTTCGACATCTACATGAACTTTGCTCTTACTGTATAGGTCATATTTACTGCAAATTCCAATTTTATTCCTCAGAAAATAACAAATTTGAAAATGAAATGATATGAAAAAAATAAAAATAATAATCATTCATACTTGAAGACATGGAGCCACTTGAGATCATCTCTGTCTTCATCGTTCATCAACTGGGTGTAAGCTGCGGCCGTGTGCAATGCTGCATGATTATATATTTTATTTCCATGTTAATAACGAAACAAATACAAAAAGAATCTTATAATATGTAATATTAATATGATTGAAAAAAAACGTACGATAAAAGGAATGATATCGAATAATGAAGAGAGCAGCGTGGGGAAGAGTCGTGCCATTCTCCTTAGCCACCTTCAAATCATGAAAACAAATTATACTATAAGCTTTGGTTATCGTTTTTTTACAAAAATTTGATGAAATTATAAAACCCAAAGAAGATAAAAATAAAGTAAAAATAAAATTACCAAATACATGTAGTCGTCATGACCCCATGACATGAGAACATTGTCCAATCCACATCCTTCACTGTAAACTCCATTTTTTGTGTTGTATTTTGGGTTATTGTTATCACTATTTCCTTTGAAATACTGCAAATAACACATTATTTTGAAAACGTTAACTATCGAAAAAATTCTTGGGGTAAAAAAAACGAATTCTACCACGATAGTAGAACTAGTAATTTTTTTTACCTTGTGGTGAATATTGGCCGAGTCAAAGGTGCATCCAACTGGAAATGTATCGCCTGTAAAATTGGAATGTTAAAAATTGTTTTTGTTATGATTTTGTAGAATTAGATATAAAAAAAAAAAAATTCTAATTCTAGACAAAGAATAGGTTAATTGACTACACGCACCAACGACAGCCCACTGGGGAAGACCACCAAATTCTGGCAGAAGAAGAACCTTTCCAAGATCTGGAAAATAGTATAAAAACTTTAACTTTAAAAATCCAATATATTGACCATGGAAAAAGAAACATTATCTTGTACTCGTATAATCTAACTCACAGTACTAAAATCATTCAGTAGCTTTAGATGTATGCACTAATAAGATACTAAACATTCTCAATAGTATTATAAGTTATAACACAATGTTGAGTTAAGTTTAACAATATAGTACAAGACATATACCATGGATTAAGGCAGTGAGATGGAGCCAATCTTCGTCGGGGTAATCCCTGCGAATGGCTTCAGCGGTTTGGAGAAGGTGTTGGATTTGAGGCTCATCAAGATCCGGATCGCTTTCATCGACAACATTGTTCAATAGCTCACAACATTCCCATATACTCATTTCCATCTTGTCAAGTTTCCCATACTCTTTTCTCATCTCCTTCACCTATCCACATTTTTGTTTCAAGTTCAATTTTCAGTCAAACCTTAAAATAGGGGTTTATTTGGTTATTATCAAGTAAGGTTTTGTTTGGCTTACAAAGTCATAGGTCTGGTGAATGTGTTGCATCCTGTAGAATTCTTCAACACCTTGTTGTCTCTCGCTTTCACCATTCTCATAATCCCTATATAATAATAATAAACAAAAGAGATTGTAACAAATCTACAAAATAATCAAATTCGGTTTAATCAATTTACTAATTAGGAGTAATGATGAGAAAAATAAACAAAACCTGAAAGAATGGCCAAGGAAGTTCATATCAGGAGCATCGAATCCATCAGTTTCCTTAGATTGTGGAACCACCGATTCATCATCATCCCTCCTCTCCTCTGCCACTTTCTTCTCCACGGCCACTCTCGATTCTATACAAATCGTCACCGCAACAAATTAACTCATAACTTCTCATAAATATTATTTTGTAACGAAAGTGATCATGCACTCATATCAAACCTAATCTGCAATATTTGATTATTACATTTGTCTATAATTCTCAAAGAGAAATCGAATATTTAATAAAAGAAGCAATGAAACGTTACCAGGGACAAAATGTTCAACAAGGACAGGCATGTTGCTCTGATTTTTTTGATGAAATTGTGAAATGTTGTGTGAAAGATATGGTTGGTGAAGGAATGGAGAAAGGTATTTATATTGGGGATCGAAATGAGAAAAAGGTCCTTACCTGCATATTTGGAGACAGTGTAAGTCCTTAGATCTCAAATTTAACTTGTGTTCTGTCCTCAAACTGAAATTAATGTACAAAGATGTTCACACTTCTCCGTATCTTTGTGTTACCAAACCAAACTCAACGTTCTTGTTTTTACGAGCGTGTGCTTCACGTTAGTTTTTAATCCACGTCTGTGTTCTACACGCTCTGTAATGTTAGTCTTCTCTTAAGCTATCTTGACGTGAAATTTTATTTGATTTTACTATTTTTTCGTTTATTTCTTAAAAAAATATTAGTGATGTTCAAAAAAAAAAGAGAGGAAAATAATTAGTTTAACTGTTTCTGATTCATCAAAAAAAAAAAAAAAATCTTAGTGAGTTGGATTTTAATTATCTAAATTGTAGATGAATATGCATATGATTTATAGAATGGTCAAATCTATGTTGGTAGCAACTACTAAAAATAAATAACAGCACAAGATTTGAGAATTTGAGATAATCTAAAAAAATGAGAAAATGTTGAAAAGAAGAAATGAGAAAGTTAGGAAAATAACAAAAAAAAAATCTAAAACAAAATCTAAGTTGAGTCCTGAAGTGAGAAATAAAGAAATAAAATGTCCTTAGAAGCAAAACAAAAAATATACACAGCTGTGTTCTTCTGTTTTTATTTTGGTGATAGTTTCGATTTTAAGAAATAAAGAAAACCAAACAAGTCAGCCTGACGTGTATTGTATACTAGTATAGTATTATCTCAATTTAGCTGTGGTATTGAGTATTGACTAATCTTCTGAGTCAGCATCTACTCACATTTTTTTTTTTTTTTGGTTTTTTATAGCTAAACAAATGTTTTTTTTTCCAAAATTTTATGTGGTATTTATAACATTTTATGTTAATAAAGAGACATAATTCATACTAATTCAAGTATATAAATTTTCAAAAGATATATGTTGACTGTTAACATTTTTCCTATGTTATATATAAATTATAATTATTAAATTTTCTATTTTAGTGGTATTAACGAAAATTCTTCTGTATACATATAACTATACTTTTAGGTAACACATGAACTAATACATTTTTCTTTGTAGTAAGGAAAAATTTGAAAAAACGGATTTTATTCCAAAATAAAATATTTGGATTTGGTGAATTGTTAAGTTAAGTACATAAGAAAATGTGGCGGGTACACTCCACCGTCCATAGCAAATTGTCTTCACGTGTAACGTCGTGATATTTCAACCATTCGTATCGTATATGGTTCATTTGGTTTTAAGATTTTTTTTTCTGATAACCAAAAATGATATGAGGCTGATACGAATAACAGGGCTACAGGACCAACATAGATTCCAAAATAAAAACATTGTGATGTACGACTTGACGTACAAAAAAATATAGAAATAAAAGTAGCTTGACCTTTTAAAATTCAACGAGCTAACTCGTGACTTCTTCAAACGCAGAGAGGACAAAAACAGCGCACTGCTTACGACGTCGACCAACCAAGTTCCAGCTGAGACCTGCGTTAGCGCCGTATATATATGAACGTAGTTTAAGATTACGTCAATATACATAAAATAGTTTTATTAGATGTAACTTTTATATAGTGGTGATATGATACCTCTCTATAATTTAATTGGCGTGTATGCATGATAGAGAATTGAATGGTAATTAGAGTAAAAGACTTATGAACTAAGAATAATAATGATTAAACAATCGTCATCATAGTTGTGTTATAAACTAATGTCGCTTAAGCTTATACTAATGATCACTTAGACGACGAGCATGCAGCGAAGAGCGAACCATGCATCATCACACAACAAGTTTGGTCCATTTATTTATCAAGAAAAGTTAATAATTAACACTAAGATCGATCCACGTCATTTTCATATCTTTGCCATCAACCACGACGTGTACTATATGATTGCATCTACCTAATTATATATAATTTACACAATCCGGACAAAACAAAAAAAAATATCTCAGAAAAATGAATGTGAACCTCATGAACTGATTGATGAATAGACAGTACAAACTGCATTCACGTTTTTTTTTTTTTTTTTAAATGTCTTTTTTTTCTTCTTTTGTCGGTGAAGTTTACTTATCATTCAGAAAAAAAAAACCAAATTATCTTCTCTTTTGGTAACACAATTTTAATCATTTGATGTAAAAACTGTTTATTAGTATAGTAGTATCTCCTTATTTAATTCTCAAAAATATGTATCTTATGTCTATGTTCCAAGTTCCAAGATATAATGTACAAATCTTCCTTGACTGGTTTAGGAGATGTTAAAATCAAGAAAAAAGGGCAAAATAATAATAATTATATGTATGGATCTATAAGAAATACTTTTTAAAACCTTAATATAACACAAACAATGAAAGGAGAAGACAGTTTTCACTAAAACCAACAAAAATGGAATTGTGTAGCTTTCACATAGAATGTTTTCTCTTGAGTCAGTTAAGTGGATGGAAGCAAAGAATATGATCTGGGCTACCTACGTTTAGAGTAGTCACAATATGGGCCGAAACAAGGAATGAAGCCCATTTATTTATTCATCAGATCCTAGTGGAATCAAGAAAACATCTCAGTTATTTACTTTACTAAACAATAAAGTAGCATCAAGCGGGGATAGCTCAGTTGGGAGAGCGTCAGACTGAAGATCTGAAGGTCGCGTGTTCGATCCACGCTCACCGCATTTTTGCAATTTTATAATAAGAATTGAAGTTTAATAACGTTGATAGAATATTACGGGCCTTACCGATCTCGGCCCAAGTTCATGGAAAGTTTAATAACGTTGATAGAATATTACGGGCCTTACGAATCTCGGCCCAATTTCATTGAAGTTCCAAATGAGATATGTTTTGAAAGAAATTAGTTGTTTTTATTTTGCAAACAACTACTACAGTCTAACTAATTCGCAAAAACATATTTCTAAAACAAAATGAAAACAAGTATCTTTATCAGCATATCGCTCTCACAATTATGTTACAAAGAAAACATCAGCCTTGAGTATATATAAACTATATACTAAAAACATTACATAATACTACACAGAGAATGAATAGTGACTTTGAAAAGAACGTTTCATACGAATGAGACATCCAACGGCTGCCATGGCCTCTCTCCATTTACCCCAATTATTACTATTATTTTGCTGTCTATTCATTGTAATAGACAACCACGTTATCAATCTAGTCGAGTGACTCGAGTCCAAAAGCTATATAATTTTGCACGAAACAAAACACAAAATGTAATTTTTATTTATTTATTCTATTATTCTTTACATTATTGATGATAGAAGTCGTCAAACACCCTAAAGTCTTACATACGATCTTCGCAAAATCCCAAGGAATGGTGACATGAGGTTGATTTTTTATATTGAAAATAATATAAGAAAGAACCATTTTGAGGCCAATGTAAATTACCAAAGACTCTAATCAAAGAGTAACTCTTTTGTCTTCACCACAATTATGATGCCTTTGTCTTATTTATATTCCATTGGTTAGAATATATAATCATATAAACATTTTTAAAGTTTTAATATATACTTCACGTATACTTTAAGGTTATGCTAACGTGTATTTGATTTAAACGATATCAGAAACTTTTAATAGAAAAAATAGCGAAATAATACTGCTATGTGTCTCGTCTACTTTGGAGAAAACAAAACAAATTATAGGAGGTATTTTTTAAACAAATTGTCAAATTAAATATAAGTGGTGATTCGAAAGAATTACATGATATATTAAAAACATATTATTTGTTAAAAAAAAAAAAGAATTCAAAGCTTGGATGTTATATTCTTTGATTGCTATAAATATGCATGTCTAGAATTTACATTCCAAAAAACTTCCACACTAAAACTTATCATCAATTTTTTTGTTTATAATGTGTTGGTATATTATTGATTAATATATATCTGTTACAAATACTAATATTTTAATTTCGTTAAATTATATATTTATTCACCAACTAAATTCAGCTAGCCTTTCAATAGTCAACCAGTAAATTAAGGACGTGTAAAAAGATTTAATATTTTTAGTTAGTAAAGCAAAAAATAATATTGTATATATAAGCCCGTACCCGACTCCGAGTAAATCGGGTGAGAACCCGTGAAACCGAAAAAACGTACAAAAAAAAATCTAAAGAAGTAAAAGAAGAGGTCTCGTCGTTTGAACTAAACCAAGACCACACTTAAAGTTCGGTGGTTGTGCCACATGTATGAATCATAAATTCTTTCACTTTTACAAAACCAGACAATAACACGTCATCAGTCAAACACCCAAAAGCATCGTACCACGTGTACTTTTCGTACAACTTATTATTTTTATTTATTCGGTTCAAATTTCTTTTAAAAAGATCTTTTATTATCAGTAATATTTTGTCGGGATTTTATGTTAGCCAAAAGAAAAGGACACGTGGTATGAGGTTAAGACACGTGGCATGAATGAGTAAGACCAGTGTCACGTGACTTTGTGACAGATCACGTGGTTAGGTTGCTCTCCTTTGGACATGTTCGTTTCATTTCATCTCTTTTATTGAAAAAACTTTTCTCATTTTTGTACACAACATTTTTTTTTTTTGTGACACAATCTAACAGGTATTCATTTTAGGGTTTTCATAGATTTTTTTTTAAAAATATTCCATTATATTTTTTTTTCCTATTACTGTATTACATATATTAGCTTTACTTGGAGAATTGGAAAACTAGTTTGATTTTTACAATAGATATTCTTCATATATGAGTACTAGTCCAGAACACAAGAATTTACTTTCATATGATAATTTTACAATTGTTCTTTGAAAATTAATATGTTCTTTTACAGTAATCTTATGATTTGCTATCTTTAGCTGCATATATACTCGATCATAATATACAAATATTCACGGCTTTCATGGTGTAAAAGTACAAAATTACAATGACTTTTATGTAGAATGGAAAATATAAAATTCTAAAATATATATATATATATATAATTCTAAGGAAAAAAAAAGGGAGATATTATATATGGGGATCACGTAGTAGTCATGATGGTGAGAGTATGTAATAGTAATATTTGATAAAATGGAGGAATCGTACAAGGTATTCAATGTTTTCATTTAATGGTCGGGTCATGCATGGGGCATGATGATCCTTCATGCTCACTGTTCCCTTTGGAGGTGGCATCCTTATCATGTGTCATCTCTATACGTGTGTGTATGTACCTAAGCAAGCGTACATTTATACATCCGTTATCCGTATATACATGAACCTATTCGTATGTTTGTTGGCAACAAGTCTCAATTGGAGAGCTACTTAATCTATTGGTACCAAAAAGGCAAAAACAATAGTTTAGTTTAAATATCTGATAAATTTTTAATTTTAAATATGAATATGCTAATATAGGTTAGTTATAGATTTCATTTTTATTTTTGAATAAAATAATATATTTTAAAATTAAGGTGGTAGTATTACACAAAAGAAAATGTGATAGAATTTTGTCTAAAAAAATATGAATGTGATAGAATTTTATGGAATGCAATACGGGAAAAATGCCATAAAAATCCTGTAAAGTACGATTTCGTCGTTTTAAATCCCAAACTTTCCAACTGTTGATTTAAATCACGAACTTTTTATTGACTCAATCTTTAATATGCAAATATTGTTGACTTTGCCAATCTAGGCATCACGTTAAATGGCCAAACGGATCGATTAAACGGGGTTAAATATCATTAACGAAATCCGTTAAATACAAAGTGACACCGTTTTTAACATAGCCCATAACACTTAGTCGATTTCAATTTTTGCCCAAAATCCCCAAATCACAAACCCTAGATCTAATCGAAACTTTCTCTTCTTCTTCTTCTTCTTCTTCTTCGTCTTCTTCTTCTTCGTCTTCTTCTTTGTTAATCTCTGTTGTTCAGGGCAAGTGATGCCTCAGAGAAAGAGGAAGAAGCTTTCTACACATCGCACCAAACAGAAGAAAGTTGATGATAGTGTTGGTGAATCATCTGCTCATGAGTCGAATGTTCAGTCGAATGTTCAAGAGCCGACTCCTCTTGATTCGATTGCTCCTGAATTGAATGTTGAATCGCCTGCTGGTGAAGAAGGTACTAGCTCTGCAATTATGAATTATCGTGGGTCGCCTGTTCCATTAGAAGAGCGGGATGGTTTTAGTGGAGATGATTGCGAAGTGGACGGAGACGAAGATTGTGATGGTATTGGGTACGAAGCTGCTACAGAGGAGGAAGAACGAAACCGTCAAGATGGAAACCATGGAGATGGAAACCACGAAGTTTTTGAAGAGGAAGATGGAAATCGTTTTGGTGTCGATGAACAGTTTTGTGAAGACTTCGAAGCAGAGTTTGGTGAGGATGCGAGAGATGAAAAAGATGAGACTGATAACGACAGTGGAGATGATATCTTCGATGACGAGAAGATCCCAGAACATTTTTCAGAAAGTGAAGACGAAGATGGTGGAGGAGAAGGCGATGAGCATGTACAACCTGAAGATCCTGAAGTGTTGCTCGAGTTGGGGAAAACATTTAGCTCGCCAGATGAGTTCAAGATTGCTGTGTTGAGGTACTCTCTGAAGACTAGATACGACATTAAGTTGTATCGATCACAGTCATTGAAGATTGGTGCAAAATGTGCTAACACTGATCCAAAGGTTAAGTGTTTATGGAGATGCTACTGCTCTTACAATAAGAAGAAACACAAGATGCAAATCAAAGTATACGAGAGTAAGCATGCTTGTGTGAGATCAGGTTACAGTCACATGTTAAAGCGAGGGACAATAGCTTGGTTGTTTGCAGACAGGTTGAGAAAGAATCCAAAGATCACACACAAGGAGATGGCTGCAGAGATTAAGAGAGAATACAATCTGGAAGTTAGTGAAGAACAGTGTTCTAAGGCAAAGACAAGAGTGAGGCGAGAAGCATGTGCTGGTCATCAAGAGCATTTCTCACGGATATGGGATTATCAAGCAGAGATCTTTAGATCAAATCCAGGATCAGTTTTTGAGATTGAAACCATTCCAGGTCCTACAGTTGGAAGCTTACAAAGGTTCTATCGATTATTTATGTGTTTTAAATCACAAAGAGATTCTTGGAAAAATACATGTAGACCAATCAAAGGAGTAGATGGTGCATTTCTGAAATGGGACATCAAAGGACATCTCTTGGCTGCTGTTGGAAGAGATGGAGACAATAGGATAGTTCCACTTGCTTGGGCAGTTGTTGAGATAGAGAATGATGACAATTGGGATTGGTTTATGAGGTTACTCTCTACTTCATTGGGGCTTGAGGATGGAAGACAAATGGCTATCCTATCTGACAAACAATCGGTTAGTATGGAAGATATTCCTTTTGCAATTATATCTTGTTTATGAGGTTAACTTAAATGTTTTTGGTTTATTTGCATGGTCTTGTTAAAGCGATAAAGAATGTTCTCCCACAAGCTGAACATCGTCTCTGTGCTAAACATATTATGGAGAATTGGAAGAGGGATAGCCATGATATGCAACTACAACGTATGTTCTGGAAGATTGCATGCAGCTACACCACAGGACAGTATGCTAAACATATGGAAGCATTACAGGCGTATAATCCAGGTGCATTTAATTCTCTTCTACGCACAAATCCGATGACATGGTCTAGAGCATTCTTCAAGGTTGTTACATGTTGCAATGATAATTTGAACAACCTCAGTGAGTCTTTTAATAGAACCATACGCCAAGCTAGGAGGAAACCATTACTAGAAATGCTTGAGGATATTAGGAGGCAATGTATGGTGCGAAATGAGAAGAGGCATATCATTGCAGGAAGATTACAAACAAGATTCACAAAGAGAGCTCATTTGGAGATTGAAAATATGATATCAGGTTCTCAGTTTTGTATTAGAAGCATGGCCAGGAATAACAAACATGAGGTAGAATTGGGTGATGATTCTTATTGTGTGGATATGAATGCGCTTACATGTGGATGCATTAAGTGGCAGATGACTGGTATTCCTTGTGTACATGCTGCTTCTGTGATTATAGCTAAGAAACAGAGAGTTGAAGATTATGTTCTTGACTGGTACACAACAAGAAGGTGGAGGGAAACCTATAAGGATGGTATCACACCTGTCCAGGGTCAGATGGAATGGCCTAGAATGAACAGACTAGGAGTTTTGCCACCACCATGGAGAAAAGGCAATCCGGGTAGACCAAGTAACCATGCTAGGAGGAAGGGAGTGAATGAAACTGCCTCTTCAACAAGATTGGGAACTAGTAACAGAGTCATGACATGCAGCAACTGTAAACAAGAAGGACACAATAGGTCAACTTGTTCAAACCCAACTGTTGAAGCTCCACCTGCAAGACCTAGAGGTCGACCAAGGAAGAACCATGTTTCTCTCTTTCATGTTTTAACTGAGTATAAGGTTTAATACTATGTGACTAATATATGTTTATCAAACAGGAACCAAGGAATGTATTGTTTGGTCAAGGACAAACATGGGAAGGATTTCAGCCAGCCTCACAAGCCTCACAAGGTTCACATGCTGTTCCACAACCACCTACACAAGGTTCACATGGTGTTCCACAAGCTCCTTCACATGCTATTCCACAAGCTCCTTCACATGCTGTTCCACAAGCTGCTTCACAACCACCAAGGAGGAGACAACCATCAAGGAGGAGACAGCCAACACAGAGGAGGGCATCAACATCAACACCATGGGAACCACCTAGACAAGCTCCACAAAGTGAGGAAGGCCTAGGCGGCTGGAGAGCATGGTTTGAATGTTCAAGATAGTTAAATGTTGCTGCCTTTGGTTTGTTTCAGAACATGTTTCTTTTGTTTTGTCAAAACTCAGCTTGGTTTCTTTTGTTTTTGTCTAAACTCATCTATGTTCTGTTTTGTACTAAACTCATCTATGTTATGTTTTGTACTAAACTCATCACATGTTCTCTTTTGTGCTAAACATGGATTTCTACTTTATTTATGCTGTCTAAAACATACAAAGCAGGAATTTAAACAAAACAATAACATAACATAACCAAACATGCATACAAACCATTACCAAAAATACAAAATGACATACTCTTTCCTTCATAACCACACACACACACACACACACACACACACACACACACACACACACACACACACACACACACACACACACACACACTAATACCCGAGAACAAACTTCGATTGCTTTGCTTTCTCAACCATTAGGTAAACAATGCCAATCGAGACAACACAAAGCCACACAACATACACTTTCATCCACTTTTTAGACTTGCGGATTTCGTTAAGGTTCCACAGAGCTTCATCTTTCAATTCTTGTAAAGCACCATTCAACGCAATGACTTCAGATTTGGTTTTCACAATCTCATTTGCCATAGCTCCTACTTTTGGTAATGCATCTTGAACTTCCTCATACACAGCATCCTCGACCCACTTAAACATATGACCCTGTTGCAAAAAAAAAAAACACCATTGAACATATGCATTATATAAGCTACAAGAAGCTACATTGAACAAACCAGACAAATCGGTGACTGCTTACATCTCTCTTGTTTGTCCACGACTTTGCATCTCTTTTGGTTAAACAACGAAAGAAGGGTCGACCAGGATTCTCTTGAGTTCTCGATGTGAAGATTGTTACACCAGCTCCACATACACACTTCGACGGCACTCCACGGTCGAACGAATCTACCATTGATGTCTCTGAGCTAGAACTCATCTTGATCGAACAGAAATCGAGAGCAATTGAGAGAGGATTATAGGTTCAATTTCTATTTGGGGATTTAAGGTTCTGGGTTTCGATTTACAGAGAATTAACGAAGAAGAATAAGAAGAAGAAGAAAAAGAAGAGAGAATCGATTTTGGGCAAAACGGTGTCACTTTGTATTTAACGGATTTCGTTAATGATATTTAACCCCGTTTAATCGATCCGTTTGGCCATTTAACGTGATGCCTAGATTGGCAAAGTCAACAATAGTTGCATATTAAAGATTGAGTCAATAGAAAGTTCGTGATTTAAATCAACAGTTGGAAAGTTTGGGATTTAAAACGACGAAATCGTACTCTACAGGATTTTTATGGCATTTTTCCCAATGCAATACCGTTATCAAATTGACATTTTATACATTCTCTAAAATCTATGTGTTATTGGATTAAGTATTTATATCATTCTTTCTAAATTTTAGTGTTATTCAACTTATAAGTTTACTAATTGTGTTAGATGCAAGTGTTATTCATTGTTACAAAAGTTAAAAAATTCCAAGCCGCATATCTAAAGAAAGTGGTTAAAACAAGAGATCAAATTAAATGTGATCATAACAAGCTGTTGAATAGTAAAAAAAAATTTTTATTAAAAACACTGAAATATAAAAGTATATTTAAAACTGAAGTTTTCTTCTAAAATGTTTTTAATAAATAGAAAAAAAAATATCTTTTTTTAAAAAACTAGAAACTACTTTAAAAAATTTAACCGTTCGCTTGTAAAATATAAAAGTTTTTCTTAACAAAATCTTATCTTAAAGGCCTTATAATAATAATGTCCTTAACTCACTAAAGGGATCGATTGACACCCCATCTAAACTTATAAACCCCACATTCAACTATCTATTTCAACCATTGGTTTCATCCATCCACTTCTAATTATGACATCCAATCAAATTAAAGACACCAGCAATTAATGATATACATGTTAGGGTTCAAAGCAATTCTTTCTTTGTTTTTGAACTCCAACAAAACATTTTTTCCTTTTTTTTTGGTGGGAACAAAACATTTTTTCCTAATATGCTTAAAATTTTTCCTAATAGACTAAAACTTACCAATTCGATCACATAATCGATCTAATTAACTTTTTTTTTCTCGTATTTTACTATGTTTAGTTTCTGGTTCAGTCTTTTATAAACATCTTCCACGGTTTATTTTACAAACACAAATTCATTTTAAGCATTTTTTTGCAAAGCTGCTGTTTTGTTTTCTGTCTTTCTTTATCATGTTAGCTGGAAATTATAGACATACAATGTGGAAGTAACCACTAACCAAATGATTCAATACCAAAAAAAGAGATATTTTGGAAAAAGTAAAAGTAAAACTTGTGGCTGAGATGAAAGCATGGCAGGTTTTGAGGTCCACCTTCTCTATCCCTCTTGTGTGTGTTTGAAAGTAACATTCCACACTTACTTATCTTTTGAGTTGTAATTTTTTTATTACATTCAACAGTTACATATACATTCCACAGTTAATTTTGCCAATTAAGCCTTTGCTAATTAAATTTGTCCAGCTTTACGTAATTAATTTTTACGTAATTTTTTTTGTCATCAGAAGTTTTTTACTCTAGTATTATTTTAATTTCCTACTCACTTTGTAATATCTTTTTTAATCAGTAAAAGACAATTCTTTGCTTTCATATTTTATTTTATTTTTGGCTAAAATCGCTTAAAATCCGTTTCTGAACTAAAATTTTTCATTAATCAAAATTTAAGTATTTTTCATCAATTAAAAAAGAAAAATCGGTATAAAATTTGAATATATAAAACATTTGAAGGACAACAAAAACCAATAAATTACATAATATAAATAGTTCAACTTATTTGCCCCAAAAAAAATTGTTCAACTTTAACATTTTGTTTTTACTTTTGAACGAGTAAAATTTATAATTTCAACTATACAAAGTTTTAAATCAGTATGAATAATTTCAATAATTGGCATATCATAAAATTAACACATAATTACAGTTTGATTTTTTTTTCTTTATCCTTTTTTATTTATCCTTTATCCAAAAAAAGAAATTACGATTCTTTCTCACCACTGTGAAAAAGGGTTTATTCTCACTAACGTCCAAAAATTCTGTTTTGACCAAATAGTTTTTTTCTTTTTCTTTTCTTAAATAAATCTAAGGATAAAAGAAAAATAAAAATCTTTGTTTAACCAAAAAAAATAAAATTGATGGAGAAATGGATAAAAGAAGAGAGGTGGAATTGCTTCTAAAATTAGTAAAGAAGCATAAGAGAAGAAGAGACTCTCACATAAGAGAAGAAGAGACTCTCACTTCAACTTTTTTATATGTTCTTTTTACTATTCCCAATTTGTTCCAACATGTCTTCTTCTTCACAGACACTTTCTTTTCCTTCCCCCATCTCATTTCTAATGAATGATGTTACAAAACTGAGAATTATTACTTGATAAAAACAGTTTTGCTTACTTAATAAATATTTTTTTAGCTTTTAATACCAAATCCAACGGTGAGGAGTGATTTTCTCTAAACTTAATAATTACGTGTTCCCATTAGTTTCAGATAATAATAATAAATTATAATAATGGGATTTAAATTTAATCCATTTTGTCGTTTTCTCAGCGTATCTAAAGGTAGTTCCTTCCACCGCCTTCGGAAGTCTAAAAACAAATCCATTTTTTTCGTAATATAACAGCCGCTCGCTCACGGGACTGTCACAAAGAAACAACTCGCTAATTCTCCCACGTCAGCAATAACTCTCCGCGTGGAAAGGTCTCAAGCCGCTGTTCCTTAAACCCGTAACTCACAGACCCGTTACATTACCTTTTTCACTCTTTTAAATTTAACCGCGGTTGATAAAAGCAGAAATATTTTAACCATGGTTAAGTTTTTTATTTTTTTTTTAATTTTAGCCCCCACTACTACTTTACTACTCTCACCCTCACATCAGTTTATAAAGGAAGCCATAGCTTTGCCGGAGATTTAGCATACACAACCACAATCACATAAACCAAACTGAATTAAAAAAAAAGAAGAAAAGAAATGATGATCGGAGAACCTCATCGTGTTTTTAATCCTACGGTTCATATCCCTCCATGGCCACTTACAACCGAAGATCTAACGGCGTCAGATGTTTACGGAAGTCCAGACGGAGGTAACAGCATGATCGAGGCTTTGGCTGCGTTACAGCGTTATCTCCCGTCTAACGAACCGGATCCGGATTCTGACCCGGATTTATCGGGTCCTGATTCACCCATCGACGCTTATTCCTGTGATCATTTCCGGATGTACGAGTTTAAAGTGAGGCGCTGCGCTCGTGGAAGGAGCCATGATTGGACTGAGTGTCCCTACGCTCATCCCGGAGAGAAAGCTCGCCGTCGTGATCCCAGGAAGTACCATTACTCCGGTACGGCGTGTCCTGACTTTCGCAAAGGCGGTTGCAAGAGAGGTGACGCCTGCGAGTTCTCTCACGGTGTTTTCGAGTGTTGGCTTCATCCGGCGCGTTACCGTACTCAGCCGTGTAAAGACGGTGCTAACTGTCGTCGTCGTGTTTGTTTCTTCGCTCATTCGCCCGATCAGATTAGGGTTTTGCCTAACCAAAGCCCTGATCGCGTCGATTCTTTCGACGGTTTGTCTCCCATCCGCAGGGCTGCGGCGGCGTATCAGTTTTCGATTTCGCCGTCGTCTAACACTCCGCCGATGAGTCCGCGAGGTGATGACGCTGACTCGTCTTGTTCTTTACTGAGTCGTTCACTCGGGTCTAATGTGGGAAACGACGTCGTCGCGTCTATGAGGAATCTGCAACTCAATAAACTGGAGCATCTCTCTTCGTCGTACAACAGCAATCAAATCGGAGGATACGGATCCGGGTTCGGGTCGCCACGTGGGTCTTTATTGGGTCCTGGGTTTCGGAGCCTACCAAATACACCGACCCGACCCGGATTCATGAACATATGGGAAAATGTTCAGGAGGAAGAACCGGCGATGGAACGGGTGGAGTCTGGTCGTGAACTGCGAGCGAAGCTGTTCGAGAAGCTGAGCAAAGAGAATCGCATGGGTCGGGTTGACCCGGATCCAGAGCAGGAAACGGGTGATGCTCCTGATGTCGGGTGGGTCTCTGATCTAGTGATGTGATTTAAACCGGACTCGTAAACCGAAGGATTTTTAATTAAAAAGGATTATTATCGTCATTGGAGGTTTTTTTTTTTATAAAGTTATCTCTTCTCAGGTATAAGAATGGGATTTCTCTAAAAGTATTTCTGTGAATTACTAATTTCTATTAATATAATTATCAACGATCCAGGGAGATTTCTCAATGTATATAGAAGTACTTAGGATTTTTATTTATGATGGATTCACTAATATAATTTTGGGTTTTCTTTTGTTTTGTTTCTGCTATTATGATGTTAGATGCAACTCTCAATGTAATTATTAACTATTCAATGAATGCAATGAGAATGTAAATTATTTATAAGTGAGTTTCTATTTCTTGCAATTATCTAATAAGTAATGATTACTATAGTGTTGTGGTCTGTTTAATATTACTTAGGCATGCGTAAAGTGGTGGGTGATGTGATAAACGTCCGTGAACATCATTATCGGGAGACTGATTATAATGTCGTAAAAATGAGTCGGAGACTGTTGGTTGGTTGGTTGTACTTGTATGTCCTTTAGTTCTTAACTTGAGTATATCAAAAGTTAAATAATGGAAACTTTGGTTTACAGAAACAAAAAAAAAAACAATGGAAACTTTATGCTATAAGGAAACACATTGCACGTTACAACACCATTTTGAGCTTATCCAAATACATGAGATACATGATGATACTTGGCTTAAAGATTTGGTTTTGTTTAAGTATTAGTTGTTAGGTCGAAAGTATTTGAAACACATTCTTTGTTTGATGGTATTGAAACAGACAAATCTGGTTTAGAAAACGAGTGTCGTATTCTTTTGGTTTAAGAATGGGATTATTTTAAGTTGATATGCTAAATTTGTCAGTGATTCATAATGAACTAATGATCACGACGTACTCTTGACGACGGTTTTTATAAATACTTTTGCTTCAAAGTTAGTACTCTCAATAGCTTTATGAAAACATCTGAAAGTATTTTGACTTTTTTTTCTGATATAAAAGAGATAATTGGTAAAGTCATAGATCTTATCCCAAGTGGTATATTGACTTGTGAAAAGAGCTAGCTCTCTCTCGTAGTCATAGTTCTTATCCAAAAAGGATTAAGCTTTCGGATTGACATAATTTAATTGTATGTTTATATTCGAATATTTGCAATGATTTAAAAGCAAATCAAATTGTAAATATATATCATCCGTTTGAATTGTATGTCATACTTGTTATGTTTACTTTCATAAATATCACAAAATACTCTTTTTCCATAAAATCCAAGGAACTAAAATGTTGACATTCAACTAAACCATAAATCTTAAACACTAAATCTTATTATTTAAAAACTAAACTAGAAATATATGCTCAAATAGCACTAAAACAAGTATTATGGACAATTGTAGCACACATTTCACAAATTTCCAAAAATAGCACTAATTAACATAATTACAATATTTTAACATAATTACACATTCCACATATTTTATACATCCTTGGAAATTAATTTTTGTTTTTGTGATATTTTTGACAAAAAAACATTTGTTGTATTGTTCGAAAAATAAACTTATACTAGTATTTTTTTATATATAATAAAAAACTAAAAGCTTAGTATTTTGAGAAATTTCTCTGTAATCTTTAGTTTAACTTTTTACTTGTTATAGTTTTACTTTCGAGAAGAAAAATATATTCTTATTGAAAGGAAACAATAAAAAGACTCATTACTCTTGTGTCTTCACTTGATTAATATTTTGTAGGAAATGAATATGTTTTATATGGATATCTTATAACAAATTGTTACTCATTCTTTTCTATTTAAGTGATGTTTTAGCCCAAAAAATTATTTTCTTTTAAGTGATGTTTACATGTTTAATACTTTTTTACCACTCATATTTTACATCTTATTTTCTGATTGATTGAATTTATTTTAATTATTGATGTTTTTATAGAAATAAAAAAATTATATGTTTTCTTAATATATACGTAAAAACCTTAAACATCAATTAAAATAAAATAGATGGAGTATTAAGATATTAGTTGTCTGCCTAATCCTAGTTGAATTGTATTATAATGTTTATTAGATCTTTTGATGATAACAGGGGACATGTGGGTCCATTGTTAGATATGGAAAGAGTTAGATCCATTGACAAAATATATTTTAATGATTGAAATAAATGACAAATTATGGGAAAAGAATCATAAGATATTCAATAAAAATACCAAATGTTCAGGTTTTTTAGAATATGATTCCTTGTTTTATTATATATATATATATATATATCAAGTTTTCTCGTTTTAGAAAATGATTATGCTATACCCTCTCCATTTTGTTTTTAATTGGTGCTTGAGAATTGAAATTTAATTTTATAATAGTTTACGCTTTAGATTTTCAAGACAGAAGTTTGATAATACTTCCAATTTTTATTCCAATAATTTTAATGTTTTGACCAATAATTTGTTTTCAAATTTTTAATTTACTAGAAAAAATTTTAGACAACAACTAATTTGAAACGATAGAGTATATTATTAACAATTTATAATTATTTTATGATAAAAATTTAATTTTATTTGTTTGGCTAGTAATAATTCAATATGCTATTTTTTAATTGACTTTTAAAACGCTAAAATCATAGAGAAGAAATTGGGTTAAAGAAAAATCCAAATTTGTAGGGTTGCGTAGTGATTATTAGTCTACACAGCTATAATAAGTGATTTGAGGAAAGAAGGAACCTCTTTTTACGGGTCACGATAACTAGACTCGTTTATTAAAACCGTAAAAAACGATTAAAATGTCAAGAAAAAAGTCGAACCAAATTATTAATTACTTTTACCCAAACCAAGTCTGTTACTATATGTTGTCAGCAAATTAGAGATAAGGATTTATCAAATGTAGCTAAACTCATACGGAGACTATATATATATATGATGCATGTTAGCTAGATTACAAAGCTCACATCGTCATAGGGAAATAGCAAGTTGCTATGCGGTCCTTACCTCATTCTCTCTAACATGTAATGACTAATGAGACATTGAATAAGCTAATTGTGAACATAAACTCTAGATGTAATCTTACTACCTTCAGCTTTTGTATCTCTTTGAAAGATCTTAAAGTTGGTTCTTCTCTTGTATACAAATCTATAATAAGTACATTTCCGATTCTTCTCTTCATATCTTAGCGCGTAACTCAAATCATGTTTTCGGCAAAATATTACTCAACACTAAAATCAAAATTTTTGATATATGACTAATGGATTTTCAAGATTTTGTTCTACTCAAGAGTATTCGTTAGTCTTTAGTTAAAACTTAAAACTATCAGAGCTTGTTGTACAATTTGCATGTTTATAACAACGTAAATAATGCAATATAACATTCTTAGTTACACCTTTCCTTTTTATGTTTTCCACAACCTTTAAGATGAAAATGAGGTACACTCACTCTTTAGTTCTTGTATGACTAACAAGTAACATTTTGATCACAAAACTGATAGTCACTAGTAAGATAACACTCACTAGGAAGAAGTCTTGTAAAAACATTGACTTAAAGTAGTTGAAAAATACTCAGATATTGGATATCATTGTACAAGTTGGTTCCTCTCTTTTGGGTTGCATTGAAAACCCGGTTACTAGATTTTGGATCAGGATTAATCATGACATTGGTATAACTCTTCCAATGTAAAGTATAAGGAGTGATTGCAAACAATTGTTAGACGTATTGACAAAACAGAGAACATAGGAACAGTGATACAATGCATTCACTAGAAACTGCGGTCAAGTTACTGAGTTATTTCGACTCTTGTTATACTTTAACCAAGTCAAAACGGCAAGAGTGGTGGTGGGAGAAAAAAAAGAATAGGAAGAACCAAGTCGTAACCTAGAAGATTACAACAAGAAAGTGTCAACATGAAGAAACAAAACAAAATGTAAAAGAAACATTCATATGCAGTTCATTTAAGTTACTTATATTGGAAAAAATAAAACCGTCCGATCAATTTGACTCGGATCCTTATATACATAAAATCTTTCTTTCTGTTTTAAATAATAATGCACACACAAATATCCCCACTTGAACAGAGATCTCCCAAGGCTAGCTTCAGCTGCAGTAACCAAAAGCCGTTTGAACAATCCGATGAAATATCGAATTTCATCAAATAGTTTTGTTTCCTTTTGATAACGAGAAAGTTACCTTAGAGAGCCATATCAGCTTGTAAGGCAGCGAGTTCATCTTCCTCAGCGGTAGGTTGCTTCTGAGCTGCAGGACGAGTAGGTTGCTTTCCTTGAGGCACATGCATTGGAACAGGCTGAAGAAGTTGCTCTTCTAGCTCTGCGCTTTCTAGTTCTTCAAGCTCATCTAATAATTCATCCTGTAATTACCAATAAAAAGTACTATTAAAGAAAAGCTGAAATAGATTTGTTTTATAAGTCGAGCATGTGAGCAAAAAGGGGTCTAAAGGAACGTTACCTCATCAAAATCAGCAGCAGACCCAAAAGGAGCTGACAATGCTTCTTGGATCTGTTTCATGTTCTCAGTTTGCTCGTTGATCTCTTCCATTGTCTTGTCAACATCATCAATGTTTCTGCAAAACAAATGTGTTTAGTTTGCACACTTGGTCGCTGGTTAAACCATAATTTATCTAGCTCAACTATAGAAAAAAGTTAGGCAAGCAAACGCATACGTTGCTTTCTGCATAGCTTTCATGGTAGAAGCTCCAGTCCTCAAAGCATCTACAGTCTCTGTTGTTGCTTTAGCACCTTCTAACATAATCATCTGTTTACAGAAGAGTAATATATATTCAAATCTCATCCAATAATAGCAAACTTCATTAAAACGCTTCAATGGTAAAAGTAGAAACGAAAAAAACTCACTTGATCATGAATACGGAGCTGGAAATTCCCGAGCTGTTCAACTTGTTGCTCATATAACCTCTTCCTTTTCAAACATTGTATAGCCGCTGCACAATAACAATACCCGTAAAAGGTAAAAACAATCAATCTAGTGACAACGCAAACACATTCTAGGATAACTAGACATGACTATATATATTCATATTCACACATGTCTAAAACAAACTCAATCACAGTGAAAGAATAGAGAATTACCCCGTTTGTTCTTAACCCGGGAGAACTCCTTAGCTTTCTCAACCTCTCCAGCAGCTTTCTTAATAAGAACACCCTCCTTCTTCTCTAACATCTCAAGAGTCTGAGCAAGAACAATTGTTAACAATTGAGAAATCACACAAGAGAGTAGCAAATTGCTATAACAATGCAGAGAGCGATGTAACCAATAAGACACAGCCTCAATTTACAAACCAAACAAAAAAAGAGAGCTTTTGTTCCTGGAGCAATCTCATCTACAAATAAAAATCCAATTTTTTTTGGAGTGTTTACCTCATTGAGCTTGTCTAGGGTTTGGAGAGTATTACCCTCCTGCTTAGGTTTCCCAAAGAGCCGATTCATAAACATGGCGACGATTCTTTGATCAAATAAGTCGCGATGGATCCTTTACAAAAGAAAAATCGAAACAATGAATTAAGGATCAGTGATTCCGAGGTTTCGTAAACATGAATCGATGGATTAAAATGAAATTAGGGTTTTAAATACAAAACTGGGTTCCTTGCGTTCACGACCAAAATTTGGATTGTCAAAATAGATCCAGACGAAGAATACACAATAGAAAGAGAAGAATATGAAGAAATCAATTGAAAAAGACACAAACCTGAGGGATTTGAGATGCGAAGCTGAGGTTTTGATTAAGAGAGAGATGATTGATATTTTTAATAATGGAGCGAGGAAGAAGAAGAAGAAGAAGAAACGGCGTTGATTGGATTGAAGTTTTTTTTTTTTTAATTTGGTTTTGGTTTTTGGGTTTTGTTGTGTGTGTAAATATATAAAAATTAAAGAATTTGATAAGTAAGTAAAAGGAGTTTTGGGTGTTTCTTCAAATACCAAATCCTTGTCCTACCTGTACTCTCTCTTATTACTTGTTGATTTTGATATCTTCTTCTTTTTTATGTTTTTTTTTTTATTGTTACGTTTCTACGGTTATTAATTTATTATCTCTCTACGAAATTTCGTTGGAAATAGGTTTAAAATATCTTTTTTGAATTTCTCAGTGATAGGATTTTTTTTATTGAACTATCTTTTTAAAAAATATTTGATTTACCATATAATTTTCATAGTGACTTTGAGAAACCTTTTTTTTTTGGTAATTTGAGAAACCCTTTTTATTATAAATATATAGATTTTAAGTAAATATATAACTTTTTTAAAAAATAGAGATAATTTTTAAAAAATAAAGATAAACGTTTTTAATTTTTTTTCACAACCGAGAGATACTTTGTTATTCCGTCTGTCTTATTTTATTATTTAATATAAATTATACACATATTAAGTAATTTTTTATAAGTAACTAATTTACTAATACACTAAAAGTTAGAGATAAAACTAAAAAATTGTTTTATAATTTTTGCATTATAAACCGGCAACGAAACAAAGAGAAAAATATTATCTCCGAGGTAAAATAGATTGTCGGTAAACCAATTTTGCGGCGACATGATTACATTGCCTCATGTTTTTGGTTTGGTTTGTTTTGTATTCTGTCGTCAGAAGATTATATATTTGCCTGAACAACATGTCTTAAAACTCTAACTCTTTACAGAATTGTTGCTCAAAAAAAAAAAAAAAAACTCTTTAGAGAAAATGCTGTAACTACAACAACTCGAAGAAATCTCAAAGTCTGAGAAAATTATATAATCTGTGAATTTTATATTCGACGACCAATGTTACACTCTTGAACGATCTAATCATTGAGAGAACTGCATTGTGCAAGAAAAAGTTCAACCACTACTATGGACTAAGTTATTTCCGGTTAACATTATGAATGCCCAATAAGAGCCCAACTGTCTTACTCTTACTGAAATAATATTAACTATGTACAGTATTTTAATCTCATTAACTTGTTCTTTTTTCTTTTTTTTTCTAAACATTAAATATCATATAGATGAAAAAGGTTTTACATAAAGCAATACCTAAACAAGAGCAGCCAAAGCAAAAAAAGTAAAACAAGGCCACAATATAGAAAACATATAGCAACAAAAAACAGCACTATCTAATCCAGAAAAGCATTAGGCCATGCCAACGCTTCCTGCGACGCCGAGAGGAGATGATATTTCGCATGTCCCGATCCACAAGCTTGAAGATGAGGGCTGGGGAGATCCTAGAAGAGTTATGAAGAACATTGTTTCTCTATCTCCAGATATTATACAACACAACTTGGGCAACTACCTTGCGGAGTAGAGAAGGAGCTGCGAGAGATGATCTTCTAGTCCAAGAAAGCAGCTCTGGCCAAGAGCTGAACAGACGTTGGCGAGGACACGTCTTATCGAAAGCCAACTTCCAAATTTGTCCAGCAAAATCACATTGGAGGAGGAGGTGATCCCTAGTCTCGGAGGCGACAGAACAGAGACAGCACACATCCGATTGAATAGTGTCCCAGGATGCAAGTCGTTGTCTGGTTGGGAGCCTGTTAAGATGAGAGACCCACATGTTAAAGGCATACCTTGGCACAACTCCTTTAAACCAGATTGGATTTGTCCATAGTTCCTCAGGAGCACGAGGTCGCAAAGCATCCCAAGTGAATGAAGTTGAGAAGCCTTGGCAAATCACAATGTTTACACACCACTGATAGGAGTCATCATGCCTGCTACTACCGGGGCTAGGGAGAGATGTTAGATGGTCATGGATAAATGTCGCCTCAACAGAACGCGAGAGGGGGAGTTTCCAGCCATTCCCTGAGTGAGCTTCACACACCTTTGCATTCCGAGGAATCCTCAAAGTTCGCGATCCTATACTCCCAATCCGGTAGATTAGTGGGCCAAGAGAGGTCCATTTATCGAACCAGAAAGAAGCCCTCATACCGTTTCCCACTTTTACCTTTACAAAACACTCAGCTAACGGCCTCAGATTTAGAAGCATTTTCCAAGTCCAGGGAGCTCCTGAGGGCACAGAAACATCCCAAAATGAAGTGGTTCTAAGGTGGTGGTGGTGATGCCAGGCAGCCCACAGCGAGTCATTCGTCTCAAAAAGCCGCCAAATAAGCCTGAGATTAAGAGTTTTGTTCCATTCTGAGAGCTTCCTCAAGCCTAAGCCCCCTTCAGTTTTAGGCAAACAGATGTTGATCCAAGAAACCTTAGCAGTTTTCCTTTCATCAACATTTCCTGACCAGAGGAACCTAGAGCAAAGACTTTCAATCCCATTAATGCAGCCCTTGGGGAGGATAAACGTGGACATCCAGAAGTTGATGGAACCAAAAATAACTGAAGCTATTAACTGAAGACGACCAGCAAAAGATAGGGATTTAGTGATCCAAGAGCGAAACCTTCTAGTTAACTTTTCCAAAAGCGGCTCATACTCAGCAACACGCAGCTTTCGACTCATAAGGGGAAGGCCCAAATACCGAATAGGTAGGGTGCCAATTGGATATCCAAATTCAGCAACTGCATTACTTTCTACTGCATCTAATCTCGCATGAAAGAGTTGGCTCTTATCTTTATTGACGTTTAAACCTGACCAGCTGTGAAAGTCATCGAGGGTTTCACAAATTCCATGGAGAGATGAGCTTCCACCGTCGAAAAAAATCATGACGTCATCTGCAAACATTAGGTGGGAGATAGATAGATCCTCAGCCTTAGGGTGATAGTGGATATAGCCTGCATCGTACCTCGTTTGCAGCAGCTTTGAAAACACTTCTATTGCTAGTACCAAGAGATAAGGGGAAAGAGGGTCGCCTTGTCGCAGTCCCTTTGTTCTTCTAAAGAAACCCCCATTGCTGCCATTGACTGAAACAGAGAATGACGCAGTAGAAATGCATTGATGGATCCAGTTGATGAACTTATCTGGGATAGCGAGAGCCCGCAATGCCGTTATAACAAAGTCCCAGCGCACTGAGTCAAATGCCTTTCGCAAATCAAAAGCTTATAAGGTGAGTGTTTGTTTCTTTTAGTACTACACAGGTGTAGAAGAGATAGGCTTAGTTCTTGTTTTTTAGTCGGGTTTAATCCTATTGGGAGGAACAGGTTGAGTAAGAGCCGAGACAAAATTGTATCATAGGAAAAGATAAATTTTGTTAATAAAAGTCGAAAGGAAAAATGTTTGTTTGGCGCGTTCCAAGCGTACTTGTTTGTGTTGTATCTCTATACATTTTCAATATATACATTTGATTGATTCCATTATAGAACAGAAGAAGCTAAAGATTGAACATCATGTGCCAAAGTGTCTGGTTAAGGTGGTTTAACTTAATCCACTTACTTGCCTACATAAACCTTCGAGCTTTATATGTACAACAAATTGGGAAAATCTTTTTTTTCTTTTTTAATTAGGAAAAAGCTTAGATACCAACAACAGAGTTTCACTAGTTGTAAATTTTGAATATGTATTAGTTAAGAACTTAATATATATACTATGAGAAGTGCCGGAGCCAGCCAAGGATCATGGTGGTCAAATGACACCCATGAAACTTTGAAATTTAGTTATTTTTTAGCTATAATTTTAAAATTAACATGAAATGATTGACCCCTATAATTATTATTTTTACATTTTGACCCCATAAACACAAATCCTAACTCAGCCACTATGATATTAGAATTGTACTATAAATCTAGTATTTGGTTGTTTTTCTTGATTAAATGAGAGATGCGTTGGTATTGTTGGTGAAATGATTTGGCCTTCTCAAACTGCGATTTGCGAGGTTTGTTAACCTTTATATGATTTAAAACAAATTAATTAAGAAAACAATATACTTGATTAACAAAAATATGTAATATAAAAATGTCGAGTTTAACCGAATCAATTACACTCACCAACCAGAACTGAATTCTTTAGAAATAAATCCATTGGAAATTTTCTTTGATAATACGTAATGAACTTACAAGTTCATCGATCTGCATGCATGGTCCCGAAAGTTCTGAAAACTTAAGGGTAGCCCAATGTTTTTACCTTTCGGGTCACCAAATTATTGAACTAACCGTATACGACCACATGCTAATTAATTAAAATTTATAAATGATTTTATATAAATTACACAGTTCTGTAAAAATAATTATTAAAATATTAAATAAACTTTAACCAATTTTGTAAATTTTTAAAAAATTTGAATTAAAAAAAAATGTTTGCGCTAGAGTGTACAGCGTATTAAAATCTATCATCTTATATTTCATAAGCTATTATAGCAGGTCTAAGAAAAACATAAATAAGATAGAAAAAAAAAAAGTACTTGCATTGTTTTGTTTCCTCTTCAGTTGCCGGTCAATCTCCATGCGTGCATCTTTCCACTTACGCCTCCACTGAGTAGCAATCCTTCTGAACCAACCGTGAATGTCTCGATAGTAGATGGCGACGAAAAAGTTCCTCTTTGTGTAAACCTGTGTAACACAAAACTAAAACTTAGGAATTTTGAGCTTTCATCATAAGGAATTAAGATCAGCGTACAACACAAATAAGGGTCTTCACGTACGGTTGTAGATTGTAGATGCCAACTGTTCCATTTTGGTACGAGCAGAGTATGATTGGTCTGCCGTCTAGGTCATACATCCCACAAAGAGCATGCACACTCTGCCATTTTATTTTCAGAACATTGCCATGTTAAAACTTATTTAACTTTGTATACTCGTCAAAATTGTTTTACCTGTCCTTGTGTCCGCGAGGATACCAGATCCCACAAGCCATTTCCAGAACAATGCCAAGTTTTCAGTGTCCCGTCCAAGGAAGATGACAACAGGAGTTGATCCCAAAAAAAGAGTGAGGAGACAGTGTCACTATGTTGCCTTAGGGTTTGTACACATCTCCTTGTGGAGAGACTCCACACCTGGAAATTAAAGAATTGGATTCGATGGGGGCATTATAAAGGTCGTCAACTGTTTACTTGTTTAACACTTCACTAACCTTTATTGAAAAATCCGCAGAACCAGAGAAAAGTTTGCCTCCTCCGGCAACCAAAGATGTGACCTTGTCATCATGACTGCCTTTAAGAGTCCCGATGTATGGGAAAGGTTGAACCATGTACATGCGATCCTCAAATCTCCAACAAGATATAAGGCCATACTAAAACCAACAAAACCAAAAGGAACTTAGCTTAAATCACTCAAAAAAACGAGAACAGTAAGTAAGAGATTGAGTTAAACTCTTACACTTGTCCCAGCAAAAAGCATTCCCTCAACAAACATCATTGCAGTCACAAGACCAAGGAGCTCTGTGTTAATGTAGTCTACCATGGTTTCAACAAACGGCTGCATATATATTATATAAACACATTATTTTGACCCACTCAGAGATATATATATAGAAACGCTGCATTACACTTACTCTGTTTTGTGTTCTGTTTATATATGTTGGGACTGGATGAGATGGCTTGGTAAGCACTGTGCTCTCGGTGGTTCCAACTTTGTAAGCCTGAAATTTTATGTACGATAGATAAGATTGCGATAAGAGAATTATCACTGAGATAGATACACTTAATTACTTTTATGTTATTTCGCAAGCCAATAAAGACCCATGTGCCTTTGCTGATTAGAGACCCTACTTCTTCCCAGAGGTTGACTGTCTCAATGCAGTGGAAAGTGGTGCGGCTGAAAATCTGCAATTTTCCATTTTTGCTGACTGAGTATAGCAAGTGAGATTGTTGCGGAAGGGCAATTCCCTTTATGTCTGTCTTATGTTCACCAAAAACCGCTTCCATAGTCACAACACCTTCTCCTATTAAACCTCCCTGATCAACTAAAGCTCCTCCGCGTCCACCTTGTATTGGTAGCGGTTCAACCAGCCTAAGCCTAACAGGGGCCATCTCAAACATGTCCAAGAAAAAGGCAACGACCCACATTGATTTCCTGATAGCCGTTGGGAATTTGACCAAGAGATAGACCGATAGAGCCATCAGGCTATGAGGTATTCCAAAAATATCACTCAACCTTAGAAGCTTCATTAGGGTTGTAAAATTCAGAAATAGTGATAAGAAGAATCCAACCGCATAAGAGTCAATTCCCTGACGTTTGTCAATTTCATCAGTCAGGTACACAAACCCTATTAAGAAAGCAAACATTCGAGTAGCTTGTACCAAGAAGAGGAATCCGTTATGGTGCGTTGGCAGATGCTGCAGCGACAAAAAGAAGAAGAAAATTCCACATGTGGTGGTGACAAATATAACCACCATATACGTCGGCTTGCACAAGGTTTCCATGTTGCAGTAGGCAATAGCAAAGATCGATAGCGTTTGCTGTAAGACAAACGTGGCGTTAAAGGAGTAGAGCCATTGGATGGTTGTGCCAGTTTTTCTCATGAGAAGAACGAGTGTATACAGAATTGTCTTAAGTATGGATGCGAAACTGTCAGGATCAGGGAGTTCAGCGTTCCACATGATTGCCGCTGTTGAGAGTGTATAAAAGGGGAAGGATTTGGGGAAAACTCTTTATGTTGTCGATCACAAGAGAATTTATACAATAGGCTAACTTATTTAACCTAATTACAATAGGAAATCTATTATAATGGGAGAGTTCTCTCTCCTTCTAAAGCCGTACACATCATCATTTTTTTAAATTTTTGTGTCAAGTCCAACAAATAATCTAAACCCATATTTTTGTATATTATTTTATTGTCTTTTGGCCCGTTAGTTTGTAATTTAAGCTCCAACACTTTTATATTCAAATGGGGTTTATTTTCTGTGACATTAAAAAGTACACATTGTTTAGTACAATATAATATAAACTCAAATAAGTTAATAGGTTTAGGTTGTCGCTCACTTACGTTCTTTCTTCTACGAATTTCTGTCGTTTCCACTTCAGTTTATCAAAATTCATAAACCCAGTCCCGTTCTGATTTAAAGTGAAACATACGTTCTAAAAAAATATTACATATTTTTATTTATTATTAAATTTTAACTAAAAACAAATTATTACTAAACTTAATTTAAAATACTCTAAGATGAAAATATTTGAAAGGAAACACTTTATGCCATGAAATTCTATTAAAAATATAAAAATTATTAAAAAACATTATTTTCCATATTCTAAAATAATAGATTATTAATTGTCACATTATTCATGAGTTTTACAATAAAATAATTAAAAAGTGATATGTAAGCTGTAAAACTATAAATTTCTAAGATGATCAAAAAGAAAAACAAGTTTGATATCCCATCATTCGTATCAAATGCTTTTAACCCAAAATGGACTACTATTAAAGAAGAAATTGTTATGATATGTCTTAAAATCAACTCACACTTCAATATATATTATATGAGAGTTAATAGAAGGTGGAAATAAACTAGATGTTGAGAGGTAGCGAGTGCATCATACAAGATAACAAAAGAATTAGTAGTTAAAAGAGATTGAATATAAATGACTATAACTTAAAAAGATAATGTATATGACTAAATTTTGAAATATTTGAGATCTCATTTATTGTGTGAAACTAAAACTCAAGATATACTACTAAATTCAAAGTCGGACTTAACTGTTAGTTATAGAAATGAGATAAGATAGACACATTCATGACTTGGTCGAGATTTCGCTTTTACCACATTGCACTTTTTTCGATGGATAAAGCAAGTTCGCTAAACCTACTCTAGCGACATGATATTATATATGTATCTTTACACTTCATGATGTATATGAGGCTCGGTAAATTCGTGTTATATATAGAACGGTATTATATTTGTATTAACATCTAATCGTAAATGATATCTACAATTAGTATCATGAGCTGGTCGTCAATGTCATTCACTCTTCTTGCAAATTTTTTTAAGTAATCTTTGTTACCATGTAATAATATTAAATCATCTATTTCTCAAGAAAACACTATCGCCAACAATATATATGTTGTATATCGCTTAAAAAGTTTAGTTTAGTTTTTAATTATATAGCTTTTATCTTTTGAAATTTGAATCTATTATAACATTTTTGGAGTACAAATTTTTGGCCATCACCTATTAAATTGCTTATGACATCGATTACCCTCAACATCAATTATTTTGCCTGTTTTCATTAAGGTTATTGTAGTCAATATATTGAATCGGGTCGGTAACTTTTCCAATCTTTAACCCAATTTGATTACTCGGATCCTTCTATTTCGCCTACCAACGATTGCCCTTCAAATAATCTTCATTCCTGTTGAAATAAAAAGGTTAATAAAGTCTTTAATATACTTAATCGGTTTATAAGATACATTCAGTACTGACTAGATTTCGATAACAAGACATTTAGTTTAACAAGATTTTATCAGTTATGATAACCGACCTCTATGCCTACGAATACATCATCACAAGTATTTTGAAAATCTTTTAAAACTAATATCATAAATAACAAACCATATATAGATCTCATATCGAA
>NW_006238921.1:14446909-14447256 GCF_000375325.1 Capsella rubella
ATTCATATACTATCGTATTAAAACTGTGTGATATATGTATATAGAATAATACGATCATATTTTAAATGACTTTCAAATACTAATCTCATATACTTTATAGAATATACATGCATATGTTTCCATCATACACTATCGTAATTAAACTATCAGTTGAACTATACTATCGTAATACTTATCTTATATACTTATATATCAATCTGCATATGTACGTGCTTTCATAAATCCATCATATACCTTCGTGAGTTATAATGTTGTTAATCGTTTTTGCATCTCCATACTCTCATATTCTTAATAACTTTGAACTATATCTTTCTATTGGGAAACAGGGATGAGCGTCTATCGTGTAC
>NW_006238921.1:14447436-14448822 GCF_000375325.1 Capsella rubella
CTCTCAGGTATCAAAACTGTCTCTAACTCATTCGATGCATCTCAACTCCACATTAATCCTCCTTTCTCTGAAGTTGTGGATTTTACTCAATCGTACGTATCAACCTCAACACATTTTACTTTTATATGCTATATAGTCTATGTCTAAAAACGATATACTTTTAAATACAGCTTACCAGAAGATGGTCTTGCCCTCACTGTTCGTGAGAATGTTCCGTTTGGTGCTATCGTTGCGGCTGGGAAAAAAGATAACTTTCTTGATTACCAGAGGAAAACAATTGCGGATCTGCTTCATTCATATGAGGTAATTCAGCCTACTTATTTCAATTCGGCCGAGTTTGAGAAAAAAATCCAGCCAACTTATTTCAATTCGCAGCTTTTTCACTTACAAAATTCACTTTATAGGTTGGCAAAGCTAGACTAATGTGCACCATCTATGCTATTGATACGGATTGGGCATGGTATTATATAAGCTGTGTTGCTTGCAACAAGAAAGTAACACCAATCCATCCAGCAGGAAGTGCTGTTCCTTCTAATAAGGATAAGCCCAAATTTTGGTGTGATAATTGCAGAATTGTTGTCACTAGAGTTGTTGCTAAGTAAGCCTAAATACTTACTTAGATTTAATATTTCTAAAGCTTTATCTATGCCACATGACTAATATTCTCATTACTCTCAAACACTAAATTATGCAGGTACATGCTCTACGCTAAGGTGATGGACGCCACTGGTGAGTCTAAGTGTCTGCTATTTGATACCGTAGCTGAAGATATCATTGGGGCATCTGCTAAAACCATACTTGGTGGATCACTCCAGGAGGTTAGATGATTTTTGTTTACTTAGTTGTATATCGTTACACGTATTTACATAGCCACAAATTGAATAATAGTCCACATATTTACATGGCCACTAATTGAATAATGGTTTTCAATTATGCATTTGTAGATTGATAATCCTGATGATATTCCTGATCAACTAAAGAACTTGGTTGGGAAAACTTTTCTTTTCCTTGTGGCCATTGGGAAAGAAAACATTTGGGGAGGAAAGGATACTTATAAAGTGTCTAAGGTTTTGCAAAAAGATGGCCTCCTTGTGGAAGAGACTCCACAAGAATCTACAGAAATGATGAATCCTGCAACTATTGTCTCTGGTGATCAGGTATTTACCTCAGTGTAAACTCAATTCCTAAAACTTATTATGATATGGTTATTTTAGTATGTGTATATTTAATAGTGGGGACATGTTTTTTAATTCTCAGCTGCTCATCACCTACAGTCAAGAAACTACAGAATCCAATACCCCATCCTCTAAGCGTGTCTATGCTGCTAATAATGATCCTGGTGAACAAACATCCACTTCTAAGAAGGTTTGCAGCAAGATTGTTGAT
>NW_006238921.1:14448922-14544695 GCF_000375325.1 Capsella rubella
AAGCCCGTTGTGATCAAGAAGCCGCGACTCGTGAACGTTAAAGTTGAAAAGAATCCCTAATGATCTCTACTTTATCATTTTATTCAGAAGACAAACATTAATCTCTCTTTATTTTATTTCTATTTTCTAAGTTGTTTTGCTCCAATGCATGGAATAACGTGGCTTCGACCAAACTATTTATGTTCTTTAAATTAATGAAATAATAAGGTCTTCTGAAATTTATTGTTGATTTATTATTTTCTATATTCTTATATGGAATTACAATAATATATCTTCTATATTGATATATACAACTACATTAACATAAGTAGGAATGGCTTCCTTAGCCCAATGGTATCGATTAAGGCAAAGAACCTTAATATCTATATATAATTCACATCTTTTGATATGTAAGGTATTTTCATAAGAGTAGTTTACTAAATATACACAAACTTACGGGAGATTACATTTATTGTGGACTATACTACAAAAAAAAGTAATTACATTTTTTATTATTTAGCAACTATACAATGCAAATTTTACCTTCTATTATAATATGTCCTGCGATGTTAGGCATTAATAATGGAGTCAATTTATAACTTAACCATGGTTTGTATGTGTTTAATTTATAACATAGTGAGTTTAAATAGATTACTAACCAAACCGAACATGGTATTATTATGTAAGGTTTATTTAAACCTCATAATAAGCGCTTAAAAGAAATCTAGGTATATGAAAGAAATCTAGGTAAAAAAAACACATCAACGATGAGAAAAAGTACAATCTCTGGCTCTAATGATGGCTTGCAAAAATATGGCTCAAAGAGGGCTCATAATTCTATCATCGCCATTCCAACATCCTGGAAATCCATCAGACGCAAAAACATTCAAACCGGTTCTGTCCCTCTGAATTCAATATTTAATAGGATTCACAAAGAGATTACCAAAGTACCTGCTTCTCAAAATGTCATCACAGAGAAGAATGATGAAATCCAACCTCCTATGAAACCTACTTCTGCAAAAAATAAAGGTTATTCTGCTTCCAACTCTAAGTTTGTATCGTTCAATACATTAGATCTTAAACTACCAAGATTTTTTTTGTAGATTCAGAAAAAGTACTGAGAAGTACTGGACATGTTTTGATGGATATCACAAACACGTTCTTTACAACACCAAGAAGCCAACTAGATAAACAATGCTCTACAAGTCCACAATCAAAAAGAGGTACATATATAAAAAAATCTTACCCACGTAATGGTTTGAGAACAAATACATATGTATCTTCCACCAGTATCTCAATACTTTGTTTTTCTCGAGTATCGGATTACTATATGCTTATCAATCATCTTACCTATGCAGATCATGTTCCATCTGGTAACTCATCATTAGTAACCCCGAAGCTTCCTGCCAAACGTCCATTGAAGCGTAAGTTTTTTTTAGTCTCATTGTGTTATGCATAGTATTTTAATAAACAAAGATCCATTACACTAGAAAACTATTGGGAAAATTTTACTTATATACTCAGACATATATGTGCAGGAATGAGACAAAATTCTCCACCTCCAATCATTGATCATGATTCCCCATTTATAATTCGCAACATAAGCAAGATAAGAACCACAAAGCCTAGACAACAACAAAGCCATCTTTATGAGACGCCCCCTGCAAAATATGATACGAATGGTAAGTATAGCATCATTATAATAATTTAATGACATTGAGGTCAACTAGCATTGTCGTTATGATGATATACGTTCGTTTTCAGCTTATATTGTCAATGTTATTTTACAACAGGTACACAAATCACTGGAAATACATCATGTTTAACACAACTTAAACATGCATCTTATTCCCAAAAAAGAAGTGATCTTCCATCTTTGAATTTAGATTCACACTTTAGAGACGAGACCATAGACAAAGATGATGAAGGTACCCCATCTTGCTACAACATGAATGGAAGTCTATGATATATCTATTACTAATATTTTTCAACATACAGATGGACGTGTGGAGGCAAATAAAAACAGTACCAACTCAAGTAGTGACGAAATGGAGTATCATCTTTCTGAGATAGATAATGATGATTGTGAGTTCAACCAAACATATGACGATAGCACCAACGACGAGTGTGGAGGAACAGATTCAGACATTGAAAACACTAATGTTGCTAACAGAAGAATAGGTGAAAATGAAGTTCATATAGAAACTGAGGTTGGAGAAAGTGATAATCAACATCAAACAGTCAACCCTGTTCGAAAAAGGAGAAATACCCAACCAAAACAACCAGCCAAAAAAAGGATAAGAAACCGTAGGAAAGCCAAGCAACAAACAAAAGCAGGTGACATATCAATTATTTGAATCTAATATTTATGCATAATATATTATGTTGTGGTACACATTTTGACTTTCTTTAAACTTGATAACAGTTTATCTAGATCATGGTGATCCAACATATTCATGTAAATTTTGTGGTGCGTTGATGTGGTATGATGAGCGGATAAACAAGAGAAGGAATCTGAAGAATCCATGTTTTTCCCTCTGCTGTGGACAAGGAACTGTCAAAATCCCGTTACTTAAAGAATCACCTGAACTGATTAAGAAGTTGCTTTCGGGTAATGATGCTCTGAGTAGAAATTACCGTCAGAACCAAAGGATTTACAACATGGTATTTGCCATGACGTCACTAGGTGGTAAAGTAGATCGTTCTGTCCCAAAGGGTACTGGTCCTAATATGTTTCGTTTACAAGGGGGAAATTATCATTTGATTGGCAGTTTACAGCCAGATGAAGGTGATTATGCAAAGTACTCACAGCTATATATCGTTGATACTGAAACAGAAGCTGAAAACAGAGCTTCTGTGATTAGGTACTTTTCACTTACTCAATTCAACTTACTTTTAGCTTATGTTTTTTTTGAAATATTGAAATGGAGTACATATTAATATGTTTACTCGACATTTTACCTTGACAGCAAAACAAAAGATTCAAATCAAGGCTCTGGGAAGCAAAAGTTAAAAAAGGAAGTTATAGAAGCGATTATACATATGCTCAACAGTGTTAATCCCTATGTCAAAAACTTCAGATTAGCTAAAGAAAGGTTTCAATCTAATAAAGATGAAACCTTTCATATGAGGATTGTCTCTGATCGGGTAGGAGTTGATGGAAGAACTTACAGCATGCCTACAGCATCAGAAGTTGCTGCATTGATACCTGGTGATTTCAAGAAAGGAATGCCATCCCGAGATATAATCCTTGAAGACAAAAAAACTGGTGCACTCAAGAGAATAAGTGAAATCCATATTTCATATTTAGCTCTACAATACCCACTAATTTTTTGCTATGGTGAAGATGGGTGGAGGCCTGGTATAGAGAAATGTATGGCGGGAACAACCAATAGTGAGAAAAAGAAGTGTATTAGTATGAGACAATGGTTTGCATTCAGATTACAAGAAAGGGAAAATGAGTGTCATACACTACTTCGATCTAAAAGATTGTTCCAGCAGTTTTTGTGTGACGCCTACACAACTATTGAATCTAACAGGTTGTCTTTTATCAGATATAATCAGTCCAAGAAGAGGTGTGAGAATCTTGCTTCCATTAAAGATGCAGCGCTATCTGGAAACAAAGATTTGAGTGAACAAGGGAATCTTATGATCCCAGCATCTTTCACCGGAGGACCACGTTATATGGTACAAAGTTACTATGATGCTATGGCAATATGTAAGCTTTATGGTTTTCCAGATTTGTTCATCACTTTCACGTGTAATCCTAAGTGGCCAGAGATCACCAGATATGTGAAAAAAAGAGGTTTGACAGCAGACGATAGGCCAGACATTGTTGCTAGAATCTTTAAAATCAAGCTAGAGTCGCTTATGAGAGATTTGACCGAGAAAAATCTCCTTGGGAAAACTGTTGCAGGTTCGTTTCTACATCTATATTTTATGCACTCTCATCATATTTATAACCTGGCCGTTTTTCTTTCACAACGATAACAAGATTTTTTTGTGTGTTTCCAGCTATGTATACTGTTGAATTCCAGAAAAGAGGCCTACCACATGCTCATATACTATTGTTCATGGATTCTAAAAGTAAGTTGCCTACTGCTGATGACATAGACAGGATTATATCAGCTGAGATTCCAGATAAGAATGAAAATCCAGAACTATATGAAGTCATCAGCGAGTCAATGATTCATGGACCATGTGGGGCAGCAAATCCAAACTCCCCATGTATGGTGAACAAAAAGTGTTCAAAGCAATATCCTAAAAAGTATCAGGATATAACAAAAGTTGGTAGTGATGGTTATCCAGTTTATAGGAGGAGAAGAACAGAAGACCGTTATGTTGAGAAAAATGGTATCAAATGTGATAATAGGTACGTTGTCCCATATAATGCTCTTCTATCTACTAGATATCGTGCTCATATCAATGTGGAATGGTGTAACCAAAACGGTTCGATCAAATACTTATTTAAGTATATCAACAAAGGACCCGATCGTGTAGCTGTTATTGTCGAACCTTTTAACAAGAGTGCCACTTCTACATCTACATCAGCAACCAATACCGATAACTCAGATACAGGAGAAAAAAAGATAAACGAGATTAAAGACTGGTTTGACTGCAGGTTTGTTTAATGACAAGTAGATTTTTGTGTTGATATCCTTTACGTCTAATGTTACAATCTGATTTACTGTCGGGTTTGTGTTGTTTACATTATAGGTACGTCTCAGCCTCAGAAGCTGTTTGGAGAATTTTTAAGTTCCCTATTCAGTATAGATCAACCGCTGTACAGAAGTTATCTTTTCATGATGAAGGGAAACAACCAGCCTACTATGATGAAAATGAGGACATTGAAGAGGTATTGGAAAGAGTTGCTAATCAAGATTCAATGTTCATGGCATGGTTGACTTTGAATCGGATTGATGCAGTTGGAAAAGATGGTAAACGTGCTCGAGATTGTACATATGCTGAGATACCAGCTTATTTTACATGGGATGGTAAAAATAAGCAGTGGAAAAAACGGAAAAGAGGCTTCTCTTTGGGTCGTATTCATTACGTACCAAGAAAACTAGAAGATGTTTATTTCTTGAGAGTGTTGATTAACATAGTCAAGGGACCAACCAGTTATGACGATATCAAAACATACAATGGGGTTGTATATAAATCGTATAAAGAAGCCTGTTTCGCACGTGGTATCATATCCGACGACCAGTTTTGGATTGATAGTATAATCGATGCAAGCCAGTGGTGTTTTGCTGATTATCTACGCAATTTTTTTGCCATGTTGATTCTATCTGACTCACTATATAGACCAGAACATGTTTGGGAAGAATCATGGAAGTTGTTGTCTGAAGATATAGAACATCGGAAGAGAGACGAGTATAACAACCCAGGTACGTTTAATTATGTACTTCTCTTTGCTGTGTAGTTAATAGATTACGATTAAGTATTGGCTAATCCTAATTTTATGTTCTCCTGCAGATCTTACGTTAACTGATCAGCAAATCAGAAACTACGCACTTCAAGAAATTGAGAAGATTATGTTGATTAACGGAGGTTCCCTTAAAAATATCACCGACTTCCCACAACCATCTAGAGAAGATCTTGATAACTCCAACCGTTTAATTGCTGATGAAATGAGGTATAATGATGGTACTTTGAAAGAAAAACACGATCAGTGGGTTGAAATGCTAACTTCTGAGCAAAGAGCCATCTACGATGAGATAACTGGTGCTGTTTTAGAAGACAAAGGGGGAGTGTTCTTTGTTTATGGTTTTGGAGGAACAGGTAAAACGTTTATTTGGAAGACTCTCTCGGCTGCTATTAGATATAGGGGAAAGATAGTGCTCAACGTTGCCTCCAGTGGGATTGCTTCTTTGTTGTTAGAAGGTGGAAGGACTGCACATTCTAGATTTGCTATACCTCTAATAGTGGACGATTATTCTTTATGTAAGATTAAGCCTAACTCTGATCTGGCTAATCTTATAAAAGAGGCATCTCTTATTATTTGGGACGAAGCACCAATGATGAGCAAGTATTGTTTTGAGTCTTTAGATAGAAGTTCTGCTGATATAATGTGCAACGTAAGCAGCAGTGTTTTCGCTGGTAAAGTTGTTGTTTTCGGAGGTGATTTCAGACAAGTTCTTCCAGTTATCCATGGTGCAGGACGAGCTGAGATAGTCTTATCTGCTCTCAATGCTTCTTATCTTTGGGATCATTGTAAGGTTTTGAAGTTGACTAAGAATATGCGTTTGCTGCAAAATGGCTTAAGTCAAACTGAAGCTAATGATATCCAAGATTTTTCAAACTGGTTATTAGATGTTGGTGATGGTAAGATTTCAGAACCTAACGATGGTGAAGCTTTGATAGATATTCCAGAAGAATTCCTGATTACATAAGCAGAGAATCCTATAGAAGCAATTTGTACAGAAATCTACGGTGATCTGGCATTGCTAAAAAGTAATGCTGATGCACAATTCTTCCAGAAAAGAGCTATATTAGCACCCACAAATGAAGATGTCAACATCATCAATCAGTTTATGCTTGATAAATTGGACAGTAAGTCTTTTTCCTTTTTCCTTGCGGCCTTAATACGTTCTACATAATCTATACAACTATGAACATCTCACGTTGTTTCATATTTTAACGTGTAGGTGAAGTGAAGGAGTATCTAAGTGGTGATAGTATCGATCCAAGCGATACAGATTCTTTGAAAAATCCAATTATCACACCGGATTTTTTGAATAGTATCAAGCTCTCAGGTTTGCCTCATCATGCTTTACGATTGAAAATAGGAGCTCCTGTTATGTTGCTTAGGAATATTGATCCTAAAGGTGGATTATGCAATGGGACTAGGCTTCAGATAACGCAAATGGCTAATCGTGTTGTTGAAGCAAAAGTTATCACAGGTGATCGGATTGGAGACATAGTCTTAATTCCACAGGTTGTTGTTACACCATCGGACACCAAATTACCATTCAAGATGAGACGAAGACAATTTCCACTTTCTGTAGCGTTTGCTATGACGATCAACAAAAGCCAAGGACAATCTCTAGAGCATGTGGGTATATATTTGCCTAAACCAGTTTTTTCTCATGGTCAGTTGTATGTTGCTTTATCTAGGGTAACTTCGAAGAAAGGATTAAAAATCTTAATCGTCAACAAAGAAGGGAAGGTTGACAGACAGACAAAGAACGTTGTCTTCAAAGAGGTGTTCCAGAATCTGGGCAACTAGGCTTGCTGTTTTACACGTACGCTTCACTTCAACTTGTGGTGATACGATTTAGACAAACCTGCTAAACTCTTTTAATTCATTTAACGATTGCTTTAGGTAATAAGTTGAATTGCAAAATGTGTAGTCACTGATACGAGTTTACCATTCACCATAAATCATGCACAACCATTTCCAGACTGAAGTAGAGTATGAAGTTTACCTTATTGTCTAATGTCCTGCGTTCTTTATCCGGACATGTCAACGATGCCATATAAAAGACTTCAAAAACTGCATATAACAAATAGAGAACAATGTTTTGAGTAAACGGCACCTTATAGTTTTCACATATGTTGTTAAAAAAAACTAATTGAAGTCTGCAGTTATCTTACTCATTCAATTAGCTAAGCATAGTTCTTATATGCTAATAAGTGACTTGAATCCGCAAGAATTCTGAAACACAAACTCCTTAGTTCGGTTGAATATAAATTCTACCTTCTAATCCAATTTTGTTCGTCCTTAAACCGGTGTTATCCACCATTCCATATAATAGAGTTTAAAAACTGCAGACAACAAATAGAGAACAACATATAGGAGATTAAAGCACTCGGTATTCACATAAGCAACATTCTTCCATTAAATATAAACATGTAATACCTGAATCACTTCCCCAAAAAAAAATTATCCAATTAAAACCTGTAATTAGCAACAAGTTATAAGTCAGATGTATTGGATCAACAGAAACGTAGAAAGATGAAGTTAAAATAATTCACAAAGGCATTAATTAGACCATAAAACTCAAAATAGGATTATATCAATTGAGAATTGGAAGATTCAAGATAGTGAACCAGAGTTCTCGAAATGATCCCAATCGATTTACATAAGAAAACCTTTGCATGCTCTACAGGACCATCATTTGCTGCACCATCATCCTTGAATATTCTGAAACCAATCGATTGCTGCACCATCATCCTTGAATCTTCTAGATGCCAACATCGTTATAAATTTCAAATGATGAAAACTAGAGTTTGGAACATGAGAAAGTAAGTAGATAGATAGATTAAATTTCTGGGTTTTCTCACAAAGAAGGGAAATTCAAGTTCAATTACCTTCATGTTCGATTCAGGTACTTGTATTTTAGATACGATCGGTTTGTCTCGAAGGAAAGTGAAAGAGACACCGTTTGAAAACTTTAACGGAAAGGCCATTTTAATTTTTTATTTTCCTTATCTCAACTTGATGACAGTTTTTGGCCTCTCTTTAAAATATGGTTCTTGGGATAAATAAATATGTGTAAAAGTAACCAAACAATTTCGGACTTAACCAAACAATTTCTGACTAAGCATGCACAATAACTAAAGTGTGAATACTTTGTGAACAAAATATTGTGTAATTATGTAAGTGCTAAATGTCGTTGATTTTTTTTAATATAATATGACTCCCACAAAACCATGGTTAAGTTATTAATAGAGAAGAAACAATTCGACAAACATCACATTCAAATAAACAAAATATTTATTGTTCACTACGATAAGGTACAATTTAACCTTACAAAACACTTCTTTTATAAAAATTAGGAAAAACAAATTAATCCAACTATGGACCCGTGGTGTACCACGGGGTAAAACCTAGTGATTATAGTAATGCTCAAAGATTAATATTGATAAAAGAGGTTTTAAATTAAAATCCCGCACAACGCGCGGGTTCACAATCTAGTAGATACACATGAATAAGTAAATATTCTAAATTTATTAATCCTTAACACACTATGACTTCTAGAATATTTTTTGGGCTTCTGAGTTTACTTCAATAATGGACAGTCCATAATAGTTTTTTTTGAAACAAAATAGAAAATCTTGATCAGATAATAGAGAGCTATCTTTCACATTTGAAGAGACCAGCACCGTAGAAAAAAGTTGTTTTTAAGGGACGATTACTAGCTTTTTACAATTTACAAAGTTAGGCTAGTCCTACATACAAAAAGTGAGTAACAGTTCCCTAGAGAAATTTTCATCATTAGAGTATGTAGTTACGAAAACTAAAGCACATTCATAACATGCAATGTATCGTCGAATGTAAATCAGGTCCCCTTCTTACACGTTTCAACTGTCAACGCTTCTGCTTTTTCCTTGAGCCTCGTCACTGATGGTTCGGTTGCTGCGACAACAACAATAACAACAGTGTTAACAAAAACTGAACTACGTATATCTTCCATCCTTCATTGGTTCTACAAACCACATGCCGCAATCAATAATTAACATTACTTCGTTATTTACCTTTTCCGGTGTTATTTACCTTGGTCGGAACCCTGTCTCGTGGAGTTCTAAGAAGCACCGTGGTGTTGGCCGCTCGTCCACCGATGTTGAATATCGTTATGTCGCCAACACGGCATCTGAAGTCCAGTGGCTCTGCTTTTTTACTCACGAAACTCGGCTTCATTCTCAAAAGACCACCGGTCGTTTAATTATAGTAATACTCTTGGCGTCACATATCTCTGTGCCAATCAAGTGAAAAACACATATCGCTTGATTATCAAATACGAAATCAGATTCAAGAAGGATTGTTACGAGTCTCTCATGGTTCCTCCAAAGAACAGTTGGTTGATGCTCTAACCAAGTTTTTTTCTCGTCCACATTTTGACAGTGCGAGTTCCAAGATTGGTGTCACTTCGGTTCCTCCATCCTGAGGGAGTGTATAAGGGATGTGAATATCTAAATCTTATGTAAAGGATGTGAATAAGCAATATCGAGACGTTTCTGTCTCGAAGATGGAAGGAAATTCTTTCCTTTTTCGGATCCCGAACTCTTTCACCCGACATAGAGTGTTGAACCAGCGTTTGTGGCAGATTGAAGGCCATACGATGTTCTTTGCTAACTGGGAACCTGGAATAGTTCCTGTAAAGCCGGAACTCTCATCCGCCCCCATTTGGTTAGAGCTCCGCAACGTCCCTTTCCAGTTCTTTCATGAAGAAGGCCTTCAGCGCATCCCTAGTCTGGTGGGTCACCCGGAATGCCTGCATCCTTCTACTCAAAATAAGACTAATCTAGAAGTGGCTAAGGTCTTCACCATTATTGATCCTCGGAAGCCTCTGCCTGAGGCAGTAAATGTGCAGTTTGACTCTGGGGAAATTTGTAGGATTCTAGTCTCAAGCCCTTGGATGCCGCCAGTGTGCGCTCATTGCAAGGAGATTGGTCACAGCTTGCGTCATTGTCGTTCTGCCCCTATCACTTGCAAATTCTGCTCCTCGACCGTGCACTCCTCCATTGATTGTCCAAAGCAATCAGGAAAAGCGATAAAAACCAGAAGAAATCAACGAAGAAGGAGATCCAGAACTCCGGGCCCTCCCTCTTCTGCTGGTGTAATGTTGGCTGCAGTGAAGTCGGACATTCCAGAGGCTGCTGCAGGAACTATGACAGCAAGTCAAGTTTGGAAGATCAAGGCTGCTGCGGCTGTAGCAGAGCCTGTCCCTGATGCTTGTACTAGTATAGCTGCCCCAATCCCTATCCTGCCTGATCATAGTGGAAGTGCTAAGGAACAAGGAGAATCAAGCAAACCAGGAACTGCTTGTAAAGACCCGGGAATCTCAGGAGCTGTAGTTACTTCTCGGAATTCTTCTCCAGATGGTGGGATTTCTTACGATTCTTCTGACATTCTATCTACTGATTCTGAAGAGGAGAGGTTCATAAGAGTGCTGTACAAGAGACAGCAGAAAATCCAGCGAGGCAAGGGCCTCAAAAAGTCTTTTTAAGTATGTATACAAACATTTTTTGTTGGAACGTCCGAGGCTTTAATATATCCAGTCACCGAAGAGGTTTTAAGAAGTGGCATAAGGCCAACAAACCTATTTTTGGAGGTCTCATAGAGACGCATGTCCGTAATCCGAAGGCGCAAAAGTTCATAGATAGTCTTTTGCCAGGCTGGTCTCTGGAAGAGAACTATCTTTTCTCTGACCTTGGAAAAATTTGGGTAGTCTGGGATCTTAGAGTTCAAGTTGTTGTTGTGGCTAAATCTCTGCAGATGATCACTTGCGAGGTTCTTCTTCCTGGAGCCTCTGTTTGGGTTGTAATCTCTGTTGTTTATGCAGCCAATGAAGAAGACACTAGAAGAGAGCTTTGGAGTGAAGTTGTGAGCCTTGCTAATTCAACGGTTACTCTCAACAGGCCTTGGATGATGCTCGGGGACTTTAACCAAATCCTGCACCCCCATGAGCATTCTGTGCATTCAACTCTAAACGTGGACCGCATGATTAGAGAATTCAGAAGCTGTCTCTTAGATGCTGAGCTATTTGATCTAGTCTATTAACTTGTTCTTGATAAATATTTTTTTATACAACATCGAATTTTATTAATTTTATTTTGGGCAAAATATATATTCAGTTTTCTTTTTACGTGTTTGGTCTGCTTTTATGTTGCGTGCTCGGATATTTATTATTAAGTTGGATTTTTATTTTTACTATTGAGTTCATAGAATTTCTCAACTATCCAAAACATTTCGAAATCAATTTTCATTTAATAAAACTATTCATACTTACTAAAATACTTGGATAGTTGGATACTTGGATGTATGATATATCCAATCTTTATACGTTTTGGATAGTGATTTCAAATATCTGAATTATCCAATTCAATATTTTTATTTATCTTAAGTAAAATATCAAAAAGACAATTTCTAATAGCATAGTTTATATTAGTATATTTCTATTTTTATCCTAACAATTTAGTGAAAACATACAGAGGCTTTCAAATATATTTATCAACATGATTTAATATAAAATAAAGTTTTTAAAACTAGAGGGATCGATGTATAAATAATGAATAAATAATAGAGAAAGAAACAAAACTTCTATAATACGGAAATGATGTCAGACTAAAAGAAGAAGAAGACTCATCTTTTTTCTCCACCGTTGTTTTGAGAAATCAGAAAACCAGTTGATGATGAGGACCACTTCTTCTTTTTTTTGTATACTTTTTTATTTGGAAATATGTTATTTATTTTGATAGCGACTTACCAAAACCATCAAATTAACACTGTTTTTATTTTTAATACAAAACATATATATCGTTTCATTTGTAAAAGTTTAGTTTCATATGTTCACGTACGTTTTTGTTTTGTTTTTAAAAAACACTATTTAGGACGTTGTTTTCATTTTTCCCTTAACAATTACACTACACACATAATGGTTTTCTTATATAAGTATTTTGTCATTATCAATGTCGTGGACAAAACCATGCATTAAACTGATATTGAGATTTTATATGTTTTTTTTTTTGAATTTGGATCCGTTGGCAAATTGAACTTGTATTTGTTAGTTTATTTATATAAAGTTGACTATAAACTAGCACGTCGTTTATTGATATTAATCTATTGATGTTATTGTTGTTCAAAAACCACATAAAAAATGTATTTGATGTCCTTTCATTCCACTAAATAGAATTACCATTTTGTTTGGTGACTGTTCACTTCATTATTGGAATCATTACTAAATATATTAGTATTAAATTGTAAGATTTATATATAAATTATGTTTGTTTACACAACAAATTTCTACGTTTTTTTCTTAGTTTTGTTCTTTCAACCTATCTGAGATAAGAGAAAACGATGTAAAAATTTGTCTAGTTGTTCACAAAAATGGAAACTGATAAATCAGTATCGCAGCTTCCTTTAACTCTGGTTTGCGGGTTAGCCTGGTTGTTTTGAAACATTGTTTGCCCATCTGCTTCATTTTACATTTAGTTATGGTTAAGTTATAGTTTAGGCTTCCCTATTTCAGTTAGAATTTGAAGGTTTGGTTCCGTACAACCAACTAGTTAATTTACTTGAAAATGTTACTATTATCTTTTTGTTAGATTCGATATTTGATGGAATGTCTACTCCGATCCTACCACCAGGTTTGAATAATGCATTTTGCATAGTTTTAGTATTAATAAAAAAACGACTAAAAGTCTAAAAAGAAGAAAGCTAGAGAGTGAGTAGTGTGTTGTTGTTAACACTTTATGCATAAACAATTCAAAACATATTTTGCTTTTCTCGTACCAAACTGATGTGAAATCTAAAATGACTTTGATCAGAAAAAGAGACACACATGCACTCAACTACATATATAAAATAGGAGTTAATAGAGTTATGCTATTGCTGTTTTAGATTCCCCACTCAATTTGCCAATACCAAAATTTTACTATTTCGACACATGTGAATTGCGAAATGGTGATACTTACTTTTCTACGAGTAAATTAAATTCGCAGAGAGCACAAAGATAAGAGGAGAAATCACGGTTGAAATTACAAATCACGAGTAATTTCATACATATTATTTTTTTTTTAAAAATACTAAACAAAAAATAATATAAAATATTTTTTTTTTAATTCAAAAACGATAAATCAGACAAAGCAGAAATTACTAATTAGCATAATTTTGGTCGGTGTTCAAATTAGTTACAACTTATAAGTTCCTTAATATATAACGTTGACCATAAATTACATCTTTTAGCTTTAAAATAAAAAATAAAGTCAACTGTATTATTATTATTTTAAATTTGTGAGAAAAAAGTAAAGTCAAGCAAGGACATGTCAAAATACGAATTAAAATTAGATATTTTCATATACAACCATTATGAAATTATGTATATTGCATCAACTATAAATAAATAATAATAATATTGCATTAGAAAAAAACATTTAATATCATAAATCAATTCTCGAATTATATCACATCGGTTACTAAACGTCCTCCACAAAATTCGGCAAGAAATAGACCAAAACCAAATCCTTCAACAGGGTTACTTCCGTAACTTCACACCGATTCCATTACCATTTACAAAAACTATTAAATTGAATAAAAATCTCCGGCGAGAAAAATCCAAAACAATTCCTAAAAAACAATTTTAAAAAAAATTAATTTTCCTTAGTTTACAGACAACAGAGCTGCTTACGTGTTCTTCAAAATTTGTACCTCCTCAGCTATAGATCCATCCATCTCTATTCTCTATTCTCTGGGTTGTTTTTAAATTTTCCAGCTTTTTTTTTTTAATCTTATATTGATTCAGACAAGTTTTGTTGTTGCTGTATTTGTTAGTTCTGTATTAAACTACGGTGAGAGAGAGAGAGAGAGAGATGGGTAAAGTGGCTGTTGCAACGACGGTTGTGTGCTCTGTGGCGGTCTGTGCGGCGGCTGCTTTGATTGTACGGCGGCGAATGCAAAGCTCAGGTAAATGGGCACGCGTGATTGAGATCTTGAAAGCTTTCGAAGAAGACTGTGCCACGCCAATTGCGAAATTGAGACAAGTGGCTGATGCTATGACTGTTGAGATGCACGCTGGTCTTGCATCTGAAGGTGGAAGCAAGCTTAAGATGCTTATTAGCTATGTTGATAATCTTCCTTCTGGGTAAAGTCTTTTTCTCTGTTCCTTAGATTTTTTTTTGAGAATTGAATTTGGATAAAGTTGAGATTTTTATGGGATTTTTTTATATCTGAATTCAGATATTCATAAAGTTGGATTTGGATAACATCGTTGCCACGTTTGTTCAATTTTTGTATTTTTTTTTGGATAATGTTATGAGTTTTAATCTGAGAAAGTTTCATGCTTTGTGATGAATTTGGAATTCGATTTTGATTTCACTTGTTTTAATTGTCACTCAGATTCTAGATCCGTGTACTTTGAATCATAATCTCTCTTGAAAATTGGGTATTTTTGTGAAAATTGGGTATTTTTGTGAAAATTGTCATGTCTAAGTCAATTGAATTGGAGCAGAGAGCATTTATATTTCCCTGGATTTATTCTAGATAATCTAGTTTTAATGTATAGAGTTTAGATTCTTATCCTTAGAGTATCTGCATTTTTGTTTCTTTTCAATTTCAACACAGTTGATAGCTTTTGATGTCTTACTGTTCCAAGCCTTGGCTTTTATTACTTTCATGGATTGAGAGTTCTTTTATTGCACCTTTTCTATGCTATGATGTTTCTTTGTCCTGTTCTTTTTAGGAGCCCCTATGTCTTTGTAGGAGAATGTTATGAAACTTTTTGTGTTAATCATGTTTGTACTTTCACTGTGGGATTGTTTGTTTTGGGGTCGTGGATCTTGAGCTGTAATTTGGTTATAATGCTTGCTATCATTTTGGCAGGGATGAAACTGGTTTCTTTTATGCATTGGATCTAGGCGGAACAAATTTCCGTGTAATGCGTGTGCTTCTTGGTGGGAAGCAAGACCGTGTTGTGAAACGAGAGTTTAAAGAAGAGTCAATTCCTCCTCATCTGATGACCGGCAAATCAGACGTCAGTTTTCTGACTAGACCTTTTCCCTTATTGTTATGTATAGTCTTGGATGATCTGTGTGTTGATTATGTTTTGGTAATTATGGAGGCAGGAATTATTCGATTTTATCGCTGAAGTTCTTGCAAAGTTTGTCGCTACAGAAGGCGAGGACTTTCATCTCCCTCCCGGTAAACAAAGGGAATTAGGTTTCACTTTCTCATTTCCGGTTAAGCAGACATCTTTGTCCTCTGGCACTCTCATCAACTGGACAAAGGGCTTTTCCATTGAAGATACAGTTGAGCTTGATTTCTCTTCATCTATTTCGATTTTAGTACATCAGCTTCTATGCTTCTTCGAGACTGCAATTTTTCTGTTTTCTTGGAACTAAGAAATTTACAGGCCTGTTTATTGATATGAAAACTGAGTTTTTGATATGTTTATGCTGTTTCTGAAATTCTGGCCTCTGTATCTTTGTTTCTTGGCGAATGTGTAGGTTGGTCAAGATGTTGTTGGAGAACTTGTTAAAGCTATGGAAAGAGTTGGGCTGGACATGCGTGTTGCAGCGCTTGTGAGTTTTCTTCTGTCCAATCTTTGTTTCAGCTACCAGCAATTTGTGTCATCCATTTGATTATGATCCTATTATCCCTTCGTAAACTGTACAGGTTAATGATACCATTGGAACACTTGCGGGTGGTAGATACACTAATCCGGATGTTGTTGTTGCTGTTATTTTGGGCACCGGCACAAATGCAGCCTATGTTGAACGTGCACATGCAATTCCCAAATGGCATGGTTTGCTTCCCAAATCAGGAGAAATGGTTTGTATTTTGCAAAAGCATATCAACTCCGATTGAGCTTTGAAGTATTTGAATCTTAGATGTAATGCCATGTAGGTTATCAACATGGAGTGGGGAAACTTCAGGTCATCGCATCTTCCATTGACAGAATACGACCACTCTCTAGATTTCGAGAGTTTGAATCCTGGTGAACAGGTATGAGCTTTGAACTTGTACTGGTTTTCAGGTTAGTTTAGAGAATCATCATGACATGACCCTAAAGATTCTATCTGGCGTTAATATTTTCAGATTCTTGAGAAAATTATTTCCGGAATGTATTTGGGAGAAATCTTGCGTAGAGTTCTTCTGAAGATGGCCGAAGAAGCTGCTTTCTTTGGCGACGTCGTCCCACCAAAGCTGAGAATACCATTCATCATAAGGTTTGATTAACTTGTTGGATATGGTTTACTTGCATCAAATCAGAACTCTAATAATCACTTCAACATTGTGCAGGACCCCGAACATGTCTGCTATGCACAGCGACACTTCTCCTGATTTGAAGGTTGTGGGAAACAAGTTGAAGGACATATTAGAGGTTAGAGTCTTCTCTACATAATGGTTTCACGCTTATAACGTATAAACTGAAATCTCAAAAGAGTTTATTCGATTAACTCTCAGGTCCCTACGTCTTCTCTGAAGATGAGAAAAGTTGTGATCAGCCTCTGTAACATCATCGCAAGCCGAGGAGCTCGTTTATCTGCTGCAGGGATCTATGGAATTCTCAAGAAAATCGGAAGAGACGCATCAAAAGATGGAGAAACTCAGAAATCTGTAATAGCCATGGACGGTGGTCTATTCGAGCACTACACTCAGTTCAGCGAGGCAATGAAGAGTTCGTTGAAAGAGTTGCTTGGAGATGAAGTTGCAGAGAGTGTTGAAGTGATACTATCGAATGATGGTTCAGGTGTTGGAGCAGCATTACTCGCTGCTTCTCATTCTCAGTATCTGGAACCTGAAGAAGATTCTGAAACAAGTCAATCTTAAAAAGCATTTTCTTTTTGTGTGAACCCTTCTTCTTTGTTTTGCCATTAGGGTTCAAACAAATAAAAAAAAGAAGAAGGTAAAATTTTATTTTCTCATCTTTCAGGAACAATAAAACCTGGATTCTTCTTCAAGCACCAGCCACTGTTGTAGAACTATATATATTCGAGTTCTTTATACAAATGTTCATTTTTGTCTCCCAAAAAAAAAAGTAATCTAAAGGGATCGGTGGTTCTACAACAATGTAGATATATATAATGTGTCTCTAATATTTGTTAGTGTTCACATTCTTGTTTGCGTTTTTATATGTGTATGTGTGTTTATATTTAGGATTTCGTAGTCTTGTTTGTGTTCACTTTGGTGTATATGCGTTATGCGGACCTTCGTGAATATGTGATTGTTTAGTCTCTGACCTTCTTGTATATTTTGTAATTTTTTGTTTAGTGTATGACCTTTATGTATATACGTTTATGTTTTGACCTTCGTAGATATGTGTTTATGTTTTCGTTTGGTATATTACCATAATGTATATGCATTTATGTTTTCGTTTAGTCTTTGAATTTCGTGTATATGCGTTTATGTTTTCGTTTAGTGTCTGACCTCCGTGTATATGCGTTTATGTTTTCGGTTAGTGTATGAGCTTCGCGTATAAGCGTTTATGTTTTCATTTAGTATATGGTCTTCGCGTATATGCGTTTATGTTTTCGTTTAGTGTATGGCCTTCGTGAATATGCGTTTATGTTTCCATTCAATGTCTGACCTTCATGTATGTGCATTTATGTTTTCGTTTAGTGTATGTGAGTTTATGTTTTATTAGTCTTATAAAGAGAAGGGTTTCATGTATGTGCGTTTATGTTTTCGTTGTGTATGATTTTCGTGTATGTGCGTTTATGTTTTATTAGTCTTATAAAGAGAAGGGTTTCGTGTATGTGCGTTTATGTTTTCGTTTAGTCTTTGACTTTCATGTATATGCGATTATGTTTTCGTTTAGTGTATGACCTCCGTGTATATGCGTTTATGTTTTCGGTTAGTATATGGCTTTCGTGTATATGCGTTTATGTTTTCATTAGTTTTTGACTTTCGTGTATAATTATGTTTTCATTTAGTGTATGACCTCCGTGTATATGCGTTTATGTTTTCGGTTAGTGTATGACCTCCGTGTATATGCATTTAGGTTTTCGGTTAGTGTATGAGCATCGTGTATATGCGTTTATGTTTTTTGATTAGTGTATGAGCTTCGCGTATATGCGTTTATGTTTTTCGGTTAGTGTATGGCCTTCGTGTATATGCGTTTATGGTTTCGTTTAGTGTATGGCCTTCGTGTATGTGAGTTTATGTTTTCGTTTAGTGTATGATTTTCGTGTATGTGCGTTTATGTTTTATTAGTCTTATAAAAAGAAGGGTTTCGTGTATGTGCGTTTACGTTTTATTAGTCTTATAAAGAGAAGGGTTTCGTGTATGTGCGTTTGTGTTTTTGTTTAGTGTATGATTTTCGTGTATGTGCGTTTAAGTTTTCGTTTAGTGTATGACTTTCGTGTATATGCGTTATGTTTTATTAGTCTTATAAAGAGAAGGGTATGTTTTATTAGTCGTATAAAGAGAAGGGTTTCGTGTATGTGCGTTTATGTTTTATTAATCTTATAAAGAGAAGGGTTTTGCGCATGTGCGTTTATGTTTTTGTTTAGTGTATGATTTTCGTGTATGTGCATTTATGTTTTCGTTTAGTGTATGATTTTCGTGTATGTGCGTTTATGTTTTATTAGTCTTATAAAGAGAAAGGTTTCGTGTATGTGCGTTTATGTTTTCGTTTAGTGTATGATTTTCGTGTATGTACGTTTATGTTTTATTAGTCTTATAAAAAGAACGGTTTTGTGTATGTACGTTTATGTTTTATTAGTCTTATAAAGAGAAGGGTTTCGTGTATGTGTTTATGTTTTTGTTTAGTGTATGATTTTCGTGTATGTGCGTTTATGTTTTCGTTTAGTGTATGATTTTCGTGTATGTGCGTTTATGTTTTATTAGTCTTTTAAAGAAAAGGTTTCGTGTATGTGCGTTTATGTTTTATTTGTCTTATAAAGAAGGGCTTCATGTATGTGTTTATGTTTTTGTTTAGTGTATGATTTTCGTGTATGTGCGTTTATGTTTTCGTTTAGTGTATGATTTTCGTGTATGTGCGTTTATGTTTTATTAGTCTTTTAAAGAAAAGGGTTTCGTGTATGTGCGTTTATGTTTTATTAGTCTTATAAAGAGAAGGGTTTCATGTATGTGCGTTTATGTTTTATTAGTCTTATAAAGAGAAAGGGTTTCGTGTAAGTGCGTTTATGTTTGCGTTTAGTGTATGATTTTGTGTATGTGTGTTTATGTTTTATTAGTCTTATAAAGAGAAGAAAGACCAAACCTTTGCTTTTGAAAATCTCCTATCTGATAAAAGAATCACAGTTATGTAAAGGTTAGAAAAAAATCTTAAGAAGAAATTGTTTATAGGCAATACCTTTGGTTGCAGAGGTCTTGCAAATGGATGACAAAAGTCACTAGTCTCTTAGCGTCATGTGGAGTTAGGGAGATGATAACTCTGGTGCCTGCAAGTTTGATACAAACCCTTGATGAGTAAAACCAATAAGAAACCATACGATGAGATATCAATACAGAATACAATTTCTTTAAGGAGAAACAAATTTTACCTCGTCAAAATTGGCTGAATTTCCTAGAATTAAGAATCAGACAGTACTGCCTAACACAAGAATTAAGACGCAAGCAAAAACACTATGATATTGAAAGCATAGAAAAAGAACATGTACCTTAGACAAATCTGTTCGATTCAATCTTGCAAAATCATTCATGGTCATATGACTGCCACCAAAAATGCCCTGATTTGAGAACATATCATATGTTAAACAACGAATCTTTGCATGTATTAAACTTATAAAAGTTAACAAGATTTAAATACATACTCGCTTGCAAAGAGGTGAAATTTCCCATATATACATCATCTTCCTCAAATTCATAGTAGCTTCTGCATCTTTTCTGCAGATGAAGTCAAAGATCCACAGAGAAAAAAAGTTAAACAAATTTTCAGATAAATGGTGCCAAAGACATTAATATAAACACTAATGTGTATTAAGCCACAACGACATTTAATCTAAGCGGTAACTACTAACTACCCATAAGTGTGCATCATCTTAAGTCCTACAATTGATATAAACACTTATGTATAAGGCATAACGAAATTGATATCAAGCCAGATAGAAGCATATATATGATGTTGATAAATCATAAGATGTAAAGACTCATGACTACCACTCTAGTATAAGAACTTCATGAACCATCTGGGAATCACATGTCTTAATGACTTTTTTTTTTAATCAAATCTAAGAAAACATTACAAACAACAATCATTTGGTCTCTGACACCAGCCATAGACTAACTACAAAATTTTAACAGAGTAAACATCTAATTTTACTGAAAATCAAGAAGCAAAACATGCGCAGAGTTTTGTTTTTCTTATTAACAAGTAAATATCTGATTCAAATACATACCTACTAGTTTAGCCAATTCTGTTGTGCACTAGAAGTCACCAAAATCCCATAATTCTCCTCTAATGAATCACACATGCTCCAAAATCTTATTACTGCAACAATGTAAACAGAACCAGTAACACTATAATCTTAAAAAAAGAATGGAGATAGAGAGAGTGGCAGAAGTCGAACCTGAGACAAATCTTTGTACACATTCGAGTTCTCTTCTGAAGCTTTAAAATTTATATATGCACAAAAGACTCAAAAAAACGGAGTTACTCACAAAACCATAAACGCCATCAAGGAAAATGCTTGGGAAGATTATAAGTAAAAGAGGGAAGGGACATTCACCTGATCAAAGTGGAAAATATATAATCCGCAAACTTGATTTTCTGTATATCCCTATTAAGAATCAGTCACTAAAAGATGTGGTTAGAACATAATGAGACAAATCAGATTGATTCATTCTTTAATGTTGAAGAGATGTACATAACAAAAAAAAATTACCATTAGAACAATGCAAAACTCTAACATTGAGCTGGTTGTAGATGGAATACATACCTCTTCAATAAGAAGTCAGATCCTTGTAGTATACAAATATCTGAATATTTTAAACGATTGTCTAAATTCAGACGATCATATATGTTCTTTCTCTCATCACTCTCTCTCTCTTTCTCTTTAGTGCCTTGCCCGAACCTCGACCCACCAAGCGTTGCACGATGATGTGCCTTCGCTAACAAGAAGAGCTTCAAGATCTAGGCAGAGAGGTTTAAACATGATTAGACTAACCTTAATAAAGGCATGCAGAATCTGAAGTTTATACTGCTTTTTCTTCCATCAATTTGCAGTTTATATATGTCTGTTCTCTCATCTCCCTTTCTTTCTCTTTAGTGCCTTCACCGAACCTCGACTCATCAAGCGTTGCACAATAATGTGCCTTCACTAACAAGAAGAGCTTCAAGATAGGCAAAGAGGATTAAAAGTTCTGAACTTATGATTCTCAGGACATGATTTAGACTAACCTTAATAAAGGCATGCAAAATCTGAAGTTTATACTGCTTTTTCTTCCATCGATTTGCAGATTATATATGTTCTTTCTCTCATCTCCCTCTCTTTCTCTTTAGTGCCTTCACCGAACCTAGACCCATCAAGCGTTGCACAATAATGTGCCTTCACTAACAAGAAGAGCTTCAAGATAGGCACAGAGGATTAAAGTTCTGAGTTTATGATTCTCGGGACATGATTTGGACTAACCTTAATTAAGGCATGCAGAATCTGAAGTTTATATTGCCTTTTCTTCCATCAATTTGCAGATTATATATGTTATTTCTTTCATCTCCCTCTCTTTCTCTTTAGTGCCTTCACCGAACCTCGACCCATCAAGCGTTGCACAAGGATGTGCCTTCGCTAACAAGAAGAGCTTCAAGATAGGCACAGAGGATTAAAAGTTCTGAAGTTATGACTCTCGGGACATGATTTAGACTAACCTTAGTTAAGGCATGCAGAATCTGAAGTTTACTGCTTTTTCTTCCATCAATTTGCAGATTACTGAGAGTTTCATGTGCTGCCCATCCATACAACTTAGTTTCCCAATCGGACATCACTAGAAAAGTCTTATAAAAGACAATTTATCCCCATCAATAGGCAGATCATTGAGTTTTAAAGCAGAAACTGAATTTATCATTAGAAAAGTCTTAAGAAAGACAGATCTTTGCAGAGAGTTGAAGTTAATATTGTGCTGCCCAGCCAGCAATATATATATAAGATAATTGCAGAGATTCAACTATCCAACGTATGAACATAATGTGACAAGCTTTACTCAGGGACGTATATATCTCTGTTTCAATCACACCTTGTTTGTTTTACTTAGTTAGGCAACATAGGGACACCTGAATTTCTCATTAGCCAAGTCTTCTAAAAGACAATTTATCTCCATCAATAAGCAGATCATTGAGTTTTAAAGCAGATAACTGAATTTATCATTAGAAAAGTCTTAATAAAGACAGATCTTTGCAGAAACATCAAGTTTATGTAATGCTGCCCAGCCAGCAATGTATAGAAGATAATTGCAGAGATTCAACTACCCAACTTATGAACATAATGTGACAAGCTTTACTTAGGGACATATATATCTCTGAGTGTTTTCATCTGCTGCCTCCGTCCTTACAACTGAGTTTCCCAATCAGACATCATTAGACCAGTCTTATAAAAGACAGTTTATCCCCATCACTAAACAGATCATTGAGTTTTAAAGCAGAATAATGAATTTCTCCTTCACAGAACAACATTAGAAAAGCCTTAATGAAGGTTATGTATGCTGCCCAGCCAGCAATATGTAGAAGATAATACGACAAGTCTTACAGAGTCAATGAAATCTTGCTTGCCTTATTATAATCATTAGAAAAGCCTTAATATATGAAGGCAGTTTTTTGCAGAACTTGAAGCTTAAATGTAATGCTGCCCAGCCAGCAATATGACAAGTCTTACAGAGTCAATCACATCTTGCTTGCCTTCTTATCATCAATAGAAAAGCCTTAATGAAGGCAGATCTTTGCAGAAACTTGAAGTTTGTGTAATGCTGCCCAGCCAGCAATATGTAGAAGATAATATGACAAGTCTTACAGAGTTAATCACATCTTGCTTGCCTTATTATCATCATTAGAAAAGGCAGATCTTTGTAGAACATGAAGTTTATATGTAATGCTGCCTAGCCAGCAATATGACAAGTCTTACAGAGTTAATCACATCTTGCTTGCCTTCTTATCATCAATAGAAAAGCCTTAATGAAGGCAGATCTTTGCAGAAACTTGAAGTTTATGTAATGCTGCCCAGCCAGCAATATGTAGAAGATAATATGACAAGTCTTACAGAGTCGATCACTTCTTGCTTGCCTTATTATCATCATTAGAAAAGCCTTCATATATGAAGACCGATCTTTGCAGAAACATGAAGTTTATCTAATGCTGCCCAGCCAGCAATATATAGAAGATAATTGCAGAGATTCAATCATCCAATCTATGAACATAATGTGACAAGCGTTACTTAGGGACATGTATATCTCTGAGTGTTTCATCTGCAGTCCTCATCCTTACAACTGAATTTCCCAATCGGACATCATTAGACCACTAAGCAGATCATTGAGTTTTGAAGCAGAACAATGAATTTATCCTTCACAGGACATCATTAGAAAAGCCTTAATGAAGGCAGATCTTTCCAGAAACTTGAAGTTTATGTAATGCTGCCCAGCCAGCAATATGTAGAAGATAATACGACAAGTCTTACAGAGTCAATGACATCTTGCTTGCCTTATTATCATCATTAGAAAAGCCTTAATATATGAAGGCAGATCTTTGCAGAAACTTGAAGTTTATGTAACGCTGCCCAGCCAGCAACATGTAAAAGATAATCGCAATCTCTGAACATAAGCTGACAAGTCTTACAGTGTTAATCACATCTTGCTTGCCTAAATATGTAGAAGATAATTGCAGTGTTTTGAACACAGTTTGACAAGTCTTACGGTGCCAATCACATCATGCTTGTCTTACTTAAGAATAATCTTTTAATATAAGTTGACAAGTCTTACAGTGTTAATCACATCTTGCTTGTCTAAATATATAGAAGATTATTGCAATCACTGACCACAGTTTGACAAGTCTTACAGAGTTAATCACATCTTGCTTGTCTTACTGAGGTACAATATTCCCAAATTAGAAACGGGACAGAACACAATCATATAATGTGTCGTCCCTTTCTTATGGGTTTGAAGTTTATGCCCAGCCAGCAAATATATTGAAGATTATGACAATCTTTTGAACATAGTGTGACAAGTCTTACAGTGTCAATCACATCTTGCTTGTCTCAATATATGAAAGATAATCACAATCTTAAGAACACAGTTTAACAAGACTTACAGTGTTAATCACATCTTGCTTGTCTTACTGAGAATCTTGAACCTCGCCAGCAGCTACCCGCTTGCCTGTAAAAAAAACCTTCAGTACAAAGAAATCACGAATCTAAAAGAGGGGTTTTGATTAAAAAACCTAATTCGTAACAAATAAAGGGTAAATCTTTCAAGAACACAACGATCAAAGAGGGTAAAACCCTTAATCGTAACAAATAAAGGAAAAATCTTTGAAGAACACAACGATAAAAGAGGGGTTTTACCCTAATTCGTAACAAATAAAGGTTAAATCTTGAAGAACACAACTATAAAAGAGGGTTTTTGGTTTCGGGAAATTAATAAAAACAAAAAGTCTGAAACTCAAACAAAATTGAAACCCTAAAGAGATTACAGAATACGAAACTTGAAATCAAACAGAGTTTTTGAAGTCAAATCGAAGTTTGTAAATCTAGGAAAGAGAGATTTCGAAATCGAAGAAAACTCAAAATCACGCAATCAAAAGAAAGCTTTGAATATGCAGTAAACAAAAGAATCTATAAAAACCCTAAACGATTCAATACCTGACGATGATGGTTCTTCGGAGAAACTCAAAGAACGCTCTCTAGTGACCGTTGTGATTTGAGATTTTGTGATTGGGGATTATAATGAGAAAGAGCAACAAAAGCGTAATATAGAAGAAGAGGAGCTATTCTGTCCGTTGTGATTTACAAATACGTCGGTCTAAGTTTTATTTTTTTGGGCTTAAACGAACTGAAGCCCATATCTCTTCATTAGCCCATAGTTGTTAACAGGCCGAAAATATGTGTTTTAGTGGCCCTTTAATGTAATTTCGGTTTATTTGAGGGTCTTTGCAATCAATTTTTAAAAAATCTGTATTTTTTAATTTTCTCACAAGGTCGCCTTTGCAGTTTGCAATCATTTTTTCTTATCTTCTCCATATCTCTCCTATGGTCTTTTCCTTAAAACCCTAAAACCCTCTATTAGTCAGATTGGTCTATCAATGGGAGAAGTCTCAACTACCGTTTTCTAGTAGCCCTTCTTTTGAAAAATTCACTTTTGGATTTTTCTTTTGCTCTTATGCTTACTACTAGATCATGTACTGTAATTTAACAAGAAGCCAAGGTTTTCCAATGGCGATTAGAGTTTCATTACAACAAACGGCAGTCAAAAGCTGTTTCCATGTCTCAAAGTATTCGTCTTTACCAGTTAAGTTTCTTGTAAACCCTAAAGGATGCTCCTTTGCAAATGTTTCGACTGGTTTAGTTAGTTCTCGCCTTAGAATGTTGAGTAAGATTGAATGTGTCCGAGAGTTTTCGAGTTTTGATTCTCAGAGATTTGGACCAAAACGAAGTAGTCGTATTAGTAGCAATAGAGGGAAGTCTAGATTTGAATCGAAAGCTTTCCGAGAGAAGAGAAGTGGAGGTAATGGCCACTCTAGTGGAGATTCGATTTGGGTGAAATCTGATGAGAAACCAGTGGAAGATAGGTTTCAGAGAGGTAATAGGCCTTCTTGGGAGAAACGAGATGGTAGAAATGATTCTAATTCTGATAGGAGAAGTAGAGTCAGAGGTTATGGTGAAACGAGAACTCGGGATTCTTTTCGTTCTAGAGGAGATGATAGAATCAGTGAAGTGGGAGAAGAGAGCAAGAAAGGTAGTGGGAATTCAATTTGGGTGGCGAATAATAATGATAAACCGGCGAAAGAGCAATTGCCGAGAGTTAACAACCGGTCATCTTGGGATGATGGAACAAGAAATCAGACCTCTTTTAGTGCCCGAGGTGATGATAGAATCACTGAAGAAGAAGAAGAAGAAACAAGGAATCAACCCGGTGGAGATGGTGATGAAATCGTTGAAGAAGAACCAGATAACACTAGGTGGTCTGAGATTAAAAATAGGTTCAATAGATATGATGTAAGAGAGCAAGGTCGTGACAATGTAGCATATCGAAACTGGAATAGGCAAGAGAGCTGGGGTAGGAAAACATGGCAAGAGGCGACTGAGTCCAGCGTGCCTAGGCTAGAGGGTGAAGTGGTTTATGGAGTAAGTCCTGTGTTGGCTGCGCTCTCTGTTGGGAGACGAGAGTTCTATGCTCTCTATGTTCAAGAAGGTTTAGATTTGAGCAGTAACAACAAGAAGAAGAAAGACAAGAAAGGATTCGAGAAAGTCTTGAAAATCTCTGAAAAACTTGGGTTAAACATCAAGGAAACTTCAAAGCATGATCTTAACATGGTCTCTGATAACAGACCGCATCAAGGATTGGTGCTTGATGCTTCACCTTTGGAATTGGTGAAAGTGAAAGAACTAGATCCGATTTCATCAGAGGAAGAGAAATATTCTCTTTGGGTAGCTCTTGATGAGGTTACTGATCCGCAGAACTTAGGAGCGATCATAAGATCTGCGTACTTTTTTGGAGCCACGGGTGTTGTGGTATGCGCGAAAAATTCAGCTCCATTAAGTGCGGTTGTGAGTAAAGCAAGTGCTGGATCACTCGAAGTTATGGAACTCAGGTACTGCAAAAACATGATGCAGTTTTTAGAAGCTTCTGCTGAGAACGGGTGGCGTGTGGTTGGTGGTTCAGTATCTCCAAAGGCTGTTGCTTTGAACGAGGTTTTACCCGGAAGTCCGACGATACTTGTCTTGGGAAATGAAGGAACGGGTTTAAGGCCATTAGTAGAGAGATCTTGTACTGACTTAGTCAGGATTAGTGGTAATATGCCTAACGATGTTGCTGTTACAGAGTCTGATGATATGGAAGGTGAAGGTTTCAGATCATTTCTTGCTGTGGAGAGCTTGAACGTGAGTGTTGCAGCTGGTTTGTTTCTTCACCACTTGATAGGCAACAAAGCAAGTGGTTGAAGTCTGCTTATCAAATTCCATTTTTGCACCAAACTTGGGATTTTCTCTTTACTTTGTATAACTTTATGCTCTCATTGTATGGTTATTTTTACGGAAAATCCATTGTTTTGCTATTACGACCTGATCTATGATCTATCCATGCTCGAAGTTCTAATGATGCAGTAGTTAAGGGATACAAACAAAGAAGTAATTAAAAGGTTAAGTTAATTTAAGCGTTAACTTAAACTATATTTAGAATATAACCATGTTGCTGCAAGCAAATTAGTTTAAAAAAGGATATGGAGCCAAAACATGAAATTGGGTACCACTATATCCTTTGGCTAAGGATAGCACAACACAAGTAGCAATTATGGTCCAGGAGAATTATATGTAAAAAAGTAAAAACATTGGCAATTTGGTATTTGGGGTCTCATATGTTTTATTTTTATTAACATGAGGAAATGTGTTTGTTAATCTATTGAAGTCAAAACTCTTGCGATATTTATATATGTAGTTTATTTCTTGTACACAACAACCAACGAACCAAATCTAGTTACGTACATAAGCAAACAATATTTTGTAGATTGGTCCGAGTGATTTGTTTGACCGTGATCCAAGACTTATCTCTGTACGATGTTCAGAATATAAGTTAAAAGAAAGAAGAACAAATTTAATTGGAACCAAAACCATAACTTTGTTAACAACCAGTATAAAAGTATGTGTAAAATTCAGGAATTTAAAAGACTAATTAATCTAAAACTCTCACTCGATACATTACCAATATGGTTAACAACCATTCGAAATTTGATTCGAAGAACATAGCAAAGGGAGGGAGGGAACACAAATAATAAATAGTTTTAAAGTCACATCATCAGAGAAGAAGAAGAAGAAGATGCATAGAATATACCTTTCAATTGGCAAAAAGGAGATCAATGATTAAGTCATAGGAGTAATAAATTATAGAACAATATATATATATATATATATGTTTTGTTTGAATAATAATTACGAAAAATAAGATATTGGGTTGTCAATTTTAAAGATGAAAAAAGAAAAGAGCACACATGTATCTAAGCTGTCACCACTAGTGATACTCTGTTCGACAAAGACATCTTCAGATTCGGGGCATCACACTTCGGCATCTTTGCCGCCAAACATAAACCCAACTTTAATTATATAGAGGACACAATATATATATTTTCATCTGGACTAAGAATAATATAATCCTTGACGAGAAAGTTTTTTTTTATTTAAATCTTGCAAAGTAGTTTTGCAAAATTAAGAAAATTGAATCGGACTTGGAGCAAAAGTTGACAAAAGGAATGTAATGAAGAAGTACACAATAAAGGACCTATGTTACAAAGGTTGTGACATGTATATCTTTGATACGTATGAACCTATGACTAATATACTATGTTTAACATCATATCTTTGATACGTATGTGCCTATGACTAATATAAAAGTTAGTCCGAAGCACATGTACGTAACATCATATCTTCGTCAAAGCAAAACTCTCTAGTATGTTTCATCGGCTAACATAGTAACATGTAACTATATACATTCGAGCCCATCATCTCCAAATTATCATTCGCCATTCCTAAAAACATAAATCATATATTCGGCAGCAGCAAACAAAACATAGCCAATCCAAAATTATTCAAGAAACTTTCCAAAAACATAACCAATATATCCAAAACTTAAAACCTGTAAAGCCTCTCTATGCATGCATGATCACTAGCTAGAGTTTGATAAAATCTTTTCACAATGAACCAAAAATATTTTATAACGTTTTTTTTTTTGTTTGACAGCGTATTTTACTATTTTCATAACGCTTTTCTCATCAGGATATTCTTTAAAATCTCTGAAAAATATATTTTCCTTTTATAGTTATAAATTTCTAGTTCATGGCTCTCTCTCTACACAAAATAAATGAAATACACAAATAAAAAAGATTTTAAATGCACAAATACATAACGCGTAAAAACTTTAATTTTTTGACAGAATTACAAATCATATATATTTCTTTTAACAGAATATATATTTCCTTAAATTATTGCGAATCATTTCTTTTCTTTTTTAAAAAGTTGATGACAACAACAAATATAATAGAAGGTGCTGCTTAAAATATTCCTCAAAATAAAAAATAGTAAATTTTCGAATTTTTGAATTAAAAAAAAGAGGAGATGTGTAGATGATTGAATGGTGGATTTGTGTGATTCCCTTTTGAAATAATATATATTTAAAAGTTTTCGTTTTTTATTTTCTTTTCTTTTCTTTTTTCTCTCTGGATTTTCGCTGGTCCGTCAATGGTGATCTGAGACAATTTTTGTTTTTGCACGAATCTAATTGGTTTCGATGTGTGACAGAGAGAGACAAGGAGACGAATTTCAAATCTAGGGTTTCTCATTCTTTTTGTTTCTTCTTCTCATAATCCCTTTATTGTCGCGAGGAAGAAGACGACGTTGATTGAATATACAAGAATTAGAAAGACAAAAGATAAAGAGAGAGAGAGAGAGTGTGACGAAAAAGATGTCTACATTGGACTCCATTGATGCGATTCTCTTCTCTCTTAGCAGAGCTTTTACAAGCCCTTTCGCTGTCTTCGTTCAGATCCAGGTGAGCTTTTTTCTTTTCCTTTGTGTTGGTTCGGATCGAAAGGTTGCTCCTTTTCTCTTTCAGAATTTTGAATTTTGCTTTGCTCGTTTGAATCACACCTTTCGGATTCTGAAAAAAACCCAATTGGCTTGTTTTTTTTAATCTTCAGGTGAACTTTTGATTTTTTTTTGTTGGTTCAGATCGAAAGTTTGGTCTTTTAGTCTATCTTTGAATGTTGGAAGGAAAAGTTGTGGATTTTTTTTTGGGGACTTATCATCTTTGGGGTTAAGCTACTTTTTGTTATCTAGAGTTTTGAAAAGTAATGGTTTTTAAGTCAGTACCATGATGAAGCGTAGACATGAAGAAACTCAGCCTTTGTTTGATGAATCAGTCATGATTCTTTCGTATCATATAGATACTAGTATCAGTTTTTGGCTAAATGTCTTCTCCTTTACGTGTTTGATTGGGGATTTTTATCATCAGGATAAGAAATTCTTGCGTTTCGTTGTTATTACTTAATGTTACGTTTTTTTCCTCAGGGGTGTACAATATGCTTACTCCTTGCTCTTGGTTGGTTTTTGGCTGAATATGTCAGGTAGTGTCATTTACCTTAAAAGTGCGTGATTTTGATTTTACATTCTTGAGTTTTGTTTTCTGAAATGTGTGTGTTCTATGTCTTATTTGTTAGGAACCGAGAGGTTAAGAGAATTAAAAACAGCATAAAAGCGGGAAATAGCTTGGCGTTTCTTTATCAAGATGTCAATGAACTTGAGCACTCTAGGCAGGTTAAACTTCCCAGAGTATCCGTTGTCATGCCTCTTAAAGGTTTTGGAGAACACAATTTACACAACTGGAGAAGTCAGGTCAGCCTCTCATGTTGCAGTATCATTGTCTTCTTTTCTTGGCAGATGTTTTTTTTTTTTACTTTTCATCATGGCTAGCTTTTTGCCATGAAGTGTGTTGCTCCCAACTTAATTTTATAGTTCGATCCATGTATATGTGTAGATCACTTCTCTCTATGGTGGGCCATTGGAATTCCTTTTTGTTGTAGAAAGTACGGAAGACCCTGCATATCACGCTGTTTCCCGTCTATTATCTATGTATCAGGTACAGCAGTCACGTCTCAGCATATATTTGTGGTTGTTTAATTTTTTCTACTGCTGAAAGAACTCGCCACAAAAGTTCAATTTATAGTTCGTTTGGCCTTCTTAGTCTTGAAGTATCTACTGACTCCTTTCTTTCTTCGTCGATCATCAATGTGCACAGGATGATGTTGAAGCTAAGGTTGTGGTTGCTGGTTTATCGACTACTTGCAGCCAAAAAATTCATAATCAGTTGGTATGTATGATCTTTGATGTAGATTTACTTGTTTGGTGATTGGCTTTCATTAGTTGCACGAACATTTTTCCTCTCTCAATAGATTCATTTCTTCTTTCTGACTGTTCTTAGCTCAACTATAATTAGCCAACTGAAATCACAACCATGAGAAGCTAAACTATCTTCCAACATATGTTTTTCGTTTTTTTGTTTATTCATTTGCTTTAGCTGAATTTATTTGTATTTCTTGAAGATTGGAGTTGAGAAAATGCACCAAGACACCAAATATGTGTTATTTTTGGATGACGATGTTAGACTGCATCCTGGAACAATTGGAGCTCTCACAACTGAGATGGAGAAAAATCCAGAGGTGGTACCCTAACTAGATAATTCATGAATCAATTGGCTTAATTTGTCTGTTTCTGTTTTACATGTATCGAAGACATGGCTAATTGATAATAGGCCCTTATATTTTCTTCTGTTCGAATTTGTTTAACAGTTATAGTGATCTCTTGCAGATATTTATTCAAACAGGGTATCCTTTGGACTTGCCTTCTGGAACTCTTGGGAGTTATTGCATCTATGAGTACCACATGGTATAGAACATAGAATCACTGGCTTCCTTATCAAGTGTTTAGATTCTTCAAGTTTGTAATTTGAGCTAACATTTGGCATGCTCTCTTTACAGCCTTGCTCAATGGGATTTGCAACTGGCGGGAGAACATTCTTTTTATGGGGAGGGTGTATGATGGTAAGTAGATAACATGATACATAATATTTCTTTAATAATCTCTGCCACATCTAATTTTGGTGATTGTTTGCAACTATTTGTAGATGCATGCCGATGATTTCAGACAAGATCGATACGGTGTTGTCTCTGGCTTACGCGATGGTGGATATTCAGATGATATGACACTTGCCTCTCTAGCAGGTAACGTTTGCTTCTAAGTTTCCTCCATTTTGCTGCACGATATATGCCTATTGTATGTGTAGTTGACAGTTTCTTCTTTTCACCACAGGTGCTCACAAGAGGCTCATTACATCTCCTCCTGTTGCTGTTTTTCCTCATCCTCTTGCAAGTGATCTAAGTTTTGGAAGGTACATTTGCTTATTTACTTGTTTGTACCCTTGTTTGTACCAGAGGTACAAAATATTTGGATGTTTAATCATTTTGTTTCTTTTTAATCATAGGTACTGGAACTACTTGAGAAAGCAAACCTTTGTGCTGGAATCTTACATATCCAAAGTTAACTGGATAATGAACAAGGCTTTGTTTGCTGTCCACTGCTATCTTTCATGGGGTTTTGTTGCACCATATGTTATGGCTGTTGTTCACGTCACATCAGCTTTAAGAATCTACATCAAGGGCTATCAACATGAAGACACGACCTTTGCATCTGGTGGTGAGCATACGTTTCCTCTTATTTAGGTGGGATATGTGTTCAAGAGAAAAGAAATTTTGTCCTATTGACACGATGATTGCTAGTACGTTGGGGAATCTTGAACTGTTATAATATATGTGGAAGCATAGTGATATGTCGTCTTCAACTTGAACTGTAGGATTGTCTGTTTTTTCTTATGCTGCATACTGACTTGGAAAGGTGAGGTTTTTGCAGGTATGTTGCTTGTTATAATGTTGGCGGTCTGCACTTTCATTGAACTTCTTTCAATGTGGAATTTGACAAGGCGAGAAGTTCAACTATGCAATATGCTATCCCCTGAGGCTCCTCGTCTCTCTCTTGCAACATACAACTGGGGACTTGTACGTACTTTCAGCCCCTTTTATTAATTAGATTATAACTAGTGAAAGTTGTGGTAATGAAGTTACATTTTCTTTTTCTTTTTGATCACAGATTTTTGTAGCAATGCTTGTAGACAACTTCCTATACCCGATCTCAGCTTTCCGTTCTCACTTTTCTCAATCCATAAACTGGTCTGGAATCCGATACCATTTGAAAGATGGAAAGATATTCAAGGTAAATCATTTGTCTCTTAAATAGTTTTTTTTTGTCTCCCGTCACTTGTCCTGAATATGTTCTGTTCAAGTAAACAAGTGCATCTGTAACTTGATATCAGATTGAGAGACGAAAGGATATGGGACCAGCAAAGACCGATTTAGGAGGCAAACATTTGTATGGTAAAAAAGGAGCTCCTCAGAAAGCTTCATTCTTAAGCTCATTGGGAAGAAATTTAGCTCACTGGCGACAACCGAAAAAATTTGATGTTTAAAAAGTCTGGTATTTATACAGTAGAAGCAAGCTCAAAAGTCATTTTTTTCCCGGGAATTCGCGGGTGAACTGATGATTCTTTGCGACGTTGGTGATTCTTTTTCAAGAAGGGGAAGATTGGATCTTGTTTTAATTTTTGTTTTAATTTTTGGCTTCAAAATGTTTATTGGTGAAGAAAGGCATTATTCCCTTTGGTAAATTTTTATTTATTGATCTCTTTCTGTTTGTCTTACTTAGCCGTTTGAGATGAAATATATTGCTCACCCTCTTAATTCATCACCCTTGATTTCTGTAATTTTTGGTTCGTTATTTTAGTTGGTTGTGTATCTTATAAATGTTCAATCTAATTGAATTTCGCTTTCTTGCCTCGTCTTCTAGTTGTCTGAAATATCAAAATTTTAGATTGAAGATTTATTTGTGTTCACAATTTGATGTCACATCATTGGTCAGTTAACGTCCATTTGCCATTTACAAAGTTTAACTAAAACATTTGCCAACACGTCTCTTCTCATGCATGTCTCTTTATTGAGTTTTACATAACTGTCAGATCTTTTGCTTTCTTAATCCGTGATCCGCAGAATCAAATACTTTGTGCGTGGGATACTCTTGCCATTTTGGTTCTGCAAACTGCAGAAGAAAAACCTGGAGATGAAGCTGGATCATGTGCTTCTTTCTCTAGCACGTAATAGAGGATAAGCAAGTATAAGCCGGACTGATATGGTATATATCTGAAACAGGTTAAGCATCTTGAAGCTTGCGAGGACATGAAAACAGAACACATTCATCTCTGTCCATGACCAGAGAATCCCTGCATTTTGCTCTTTCAAGGCTTCCCCTCAAAGAAGGTGCAAAAGGGTAAATCAGATTATGCTCTTGTGTTAAGTTTTTGAACTCAAAGCTCTGTCTCTACTATATACCAACAAATCCTGGGGTAATCATGTGAACTTGGAATCAGCAGCCGTCACTTTATTTCAGAATGTTAGTTACTGTTGCTATCACTTTAATTGTGAATAAAATGCTCCTTTCCCAAGATTCACTGACCCGTTTTCAACCATCTTAAGAACCAGCAGGAACGTAAGAAGGGGACGAAGCAGAAACAGGAGAAGCGCAAGGTCACAAGTAGCTGATGCATAATTCGCCCATAGAGAAGATAGTAAATAATCCACATGAGGTTTATCAAGGGGCCGGTGATTATATCGTTGAAGCTTAATCATTGTTAACGTCGGTTTCTTGTCACCATGCTTCCTAAGCCTACGGAAATTTTCATATATTTCCCATATATTTATTCTTTCGTCGAGAATCTTGGAATGATGTGTTTCTTGCATCGTTTCTGACTTCAGGGTGTGAAGATACTTCAGGGTGTGAAGATTGAGAATCTATACTATCTACTAAGCTGCATTTGTTTCAACAAATGTTGGGGTCAGGTCATAGTTTGACAAACATGAGTGAGTAATACACGTACCTTCCAGAGTTACAAAGTTAAGATGAGATCTTGCATGTGTTTGAACTCTGAACTTGAAAGACTACTTATTACAGGAAATTTTACAGACAAGCTTGCGAATAACTGAACAAGGTAGATGAAGCACACAAAGTAGACTCTTGAGTTTCAACTTTCAACGGTAGAGACGGTAGGTGGGGCTGTACATGCTACTCTCTGCACACTTGACAATATCTTTCGGCCGTGGAAGCCGCCCCGCCAATCCTGAAAAACCAACATTTCCGCCATAACCTCAGAAATACTCAAAACCGCAATATAAAGCCTGACTGTGAGATAGAGAGAGAGAGACAGACCTAGTTCATATGCCTTAGCTGCTACATTGGCTGCAATATGAGCTGATATTTTCCGTATGGAAGAGAATGAAGGATATATCATGCCTTTATCATAGTTCTCTTTGCTTACTTGTCCAGCTAATGCCTCAGCTATGACAAAGATACACATCATATTGTTAATAAAACAACAGAGCTGAGAGATTTTTATTTTTACTTAGTTTACATCCCTTAAATACTTACCAGCAGCAAGGAGCATATCGTCATGTACCCGTATTGCTCCTGAGATCACCAAACCAAGTCCGAAACCCGGGAATATGTACGCATTGTTTGCCTGTATTTCAAGAATTGCAGAGAGCTTTTTACTAAGTAAGTTCAGTAAACCGCAAAGGATGAAGAGAAGAGAGATTATCTATAAATTACCTGTGTAGATACAAACACATTTCCTTCATACTCAACTGGATCAAAAGGACTTCCACTAGCAAAAATGGCACGACCCTTCATTCAAATATCAGAAAACTTAATCTCCATTTGAGGTGACGAGATACTGGAATAATGGTGTCATGGTGTGTGGTGTGGAGAGACGTACCTTACTCCAAGTATAAGCTTCTTCAGCTGTACATTCTGATTGTGTTGTCGGGTTAGAGAGAGCCATTATCAGAGGTCTCTGCAAGAAACAATTTGTTGGTTTATCTTCTTCTTTAACCAATATGAGGTTTTAATATGATCAGTTGATGTGGAATAGCAGATACCTCATTAATGGAGGACATGGCTTCAATCACTTCTTTTGTAAACGCCCGTCCAATTCCAGCAGATCCAATTAGGACAGTTGGGTTTATGGCCTGACAAGACATATAACTTAAGATGTCAATAAAAGCCCTACTTCCCTTGACCTCATCACTGATTGAGACATAAGAGGATTATGACACTTAATAGGAAGAAGTTTCGAACCTTTATAGCACCTAAGAGGTCTTTCACTGGTTCATGTTCATGAGCCCATGGTTTCTTGAAGTCTTGAAGTGAATCTTTACGGGAGTTAACAATCAATCCCTATCAGAGAACCAAAACTTGAATAAAATTGTTGTTCCAATGAAATGTCGTATGTACAGCTTTTATTGTTTCTACCTTGGAATCGACTAGCCAGATTTTCTTACGGCTTTCCTCCACTGAAGCATTCATCTGCAGACGAAAGATGAATAAATTAAAGCGACTACACCTAAGAACTAGCGAAATCTTAAGAACACTCATTTACCTGTTTTGATATGTAGAGAGCTATGAGTTCTGCTATTCCAGTTCCAGCCTGCAACAACCAAACAAGAAGACATAAGAAAAAATTGAGTATATGTGGACTTGAAGGATCAGATTGTGATTCAAAAAATTGATTCTTACTTCACCAGCACCAAGAAAGAGGAAGGTGTGCTCTGCAAGTGGACTATTCGTTAACTTCTGTGCGGAAACTAATCCCGCTAACACAACAGATGCTGTCCCCTGAAATTGAAAGGTAAAGAATAAATTTCCAAACTATGTAGACAACAAGAAACACAAAAAAATAGTCAAAACTCTTACCTGTATATCATCATTGAAGACGAGATGAGTGTCACGGTATTTTGCAAGCAACTCAAAGGCATTATGATTAGCAAAATCTTCAAACTGTGTCAAATTCAAGATAACAAAGCATATAAGCAGTTAACACAACAATATATACGGAATCCTCATATTATATAAAACCAAAAAGCAAGAGTTCATTGTTTCATACCTGTATAAGAATATTTTCGCCATAGTTCTGTTTCACAGCACTCATAAATTCATGCAAGAGTTCGCTGTACTCCTGCAATGATGTTTTAAAGGTATTCCTTCATGGAAGCTCATATGATCATGTCTTAAAATTCTTTAACAGAAAAGGATGAAAGAACAAAAGAAAAAAACCTGTCCCGTTGCTCTCTTTTGTCTGAGTCCTATGTAGAACTCATCATTCAACAGTTTCTCATTGTTTGTTCCCACATCAATGGTGACAGGTAAACACTGCAAAAGAAAATTAGACTCAAGTTTCTGACTTAGAAATATTGTATACAACATTAGACATTAGCAAAACTAAACCAATACCGCTGAAGGACGAACGCCTCCAAGTGCTGAATATAACGCCAATTTACCAACCGGAATACCCATCCCCTGAAGTCAAACAACCTCTGGTCAGGTACTCAGATATAAAATTATCACAGGAATTTTGTTTAAGATGCTAGGAGCTTATGGCTTCATTTGGAGAAATTACACACTAAATGTAAACTTCAATGCAAAGGCCAACAAACAACCAAAGCCACAATGAGATCACATCAAAATCGAAATGAAGCAAAATCCTAGGAATACCTGACATCCAAGATCTCCTAATCCCAAAATCCTTTCGCCATCGGTGACAACGATAACTTGTATATTCCTTTCAGGCCAGTTCTTTAACACATCTAGAATCTTTCCCCTGTATGAATATAAAGGTTATGACATATGACTAAAGCCAAAAGTGGGGGAAAAAATAATGAAAATCATAAGATGAAAGTTACAAGCAATATATACTTGTCTTTTAAACTGATGAATAAACCCTGAGGTCGCCTGAAAATACTTCCAAATTTCTGGCAAGCTTCACCAACGGTTGGAGTATAAACAATAGGAAGAAGCTCCTCAACATTATCAATCAACAACTTGTAAAACAGCCTCTCGTTTCTTTCCTGTTTAATGACCAATAAGAGATTCATCTTTTTCTGATAATCTTGAAAACAACAATTTCGCAGATTGAACAGACAAGATTTTTTACCTGAAGTTCTGTCAAGGCCATGTACTTTTGTAATGGAAATTGATATTGTCGGATATTGTTCAGCAGCCTTTTCTCCTAAATCATTCAAAATCCCGAAAAATGATTAACAAAAGTTTTGATTGAAACTCTAATAATAGAACCATACACAATAACAAAATCACCATTTCTACCTGTAGCTTTTGATCAAGAACAACTGGAGGGAGAAGACCACGCAAGTAGTGCGTGTCTCTTTCTTTCTCAGTGAAAGCAAGTCCTTTGTTGTAGCGAGGATCTCTAAGAAGCGAGTACCCACTGAAACAAGAAACAAAAGTTATCAACTTGATTGTAAAGTTAGACACTTATTATATCTGTGATCATGGAGAAGTTATGTTGTTACCTAGAAACAGAGAGAGACCAAGGAGTTATGTTGTGCTCAATGGTGGCTGAATCTTCTCCATACACATCAACAACGCCACCATTGACGGAGGATTTCAAGTCTGAGTTGGTTACTTTCTCCATCTTCAAAAGATCAATGAAAACAACCCCAAAACCAAAAGCGCAATGAAGTAGTTTTTTTCAGGATCACAGAGGAATAAACTTTTCCTACTTTTCTTGAAAAATATAGTAATAGAAAGAAGAAGACTGTGGAAAATCCAAATGGAAGCTTGAGGATGCAGAGAGGTGTCACACTGAAGAAGACAGATTTGTACACCACATGGGCTCTGAAGTTGCCACGTACAATTAATTAAAATTAATTATAAGCTTATTCTTATTTTAACATGTTCTTTTTTTAGTTATTCCGTAAGCAAACATATGCACGGAAGTTATTTGTACACTAGAGGACAAATCTGAGATCAGAACTAAAACAGAGGACCTACACGACATAGCTTAACCTATAAGTTTGGTTACTTAGGTCAGATACTTGCCTAACGCGCATCTTATGAGACATGAGACATGAAGACAACAAACAGGACAAATAGGTGTGTTCAACCAAAAAGCCTTTTAAGCACAGAGGCTGAAGCCACTAATGATCTATCCTGCGTTTTCTTAGCGTAAAATTTGCACAGGACTGGTCCTGCAACCCTCCAGACAAATCCACAACAACGAACGTCGTTCTTTTCGATGGCATAGTCGTAAGCAATGTTGTGAAGTGCCAAGGATTTGGGATAGAGTTCTTCCAGGCTTATCTTGCTGTCTTCAAACCCTGCAGCACCATAGAAATCCTGATACGCAGAGAAGAGAACGTTCAACCAATGAGTTGTGTTTATAAAAGCATTAGATGGATTTCTTGTTGGTTGCAGACTTCCCCAGGACTAATCAAACAAAAAATTGTGATTCATGAAGTCCATTAGTCAGATCTTTGCATTGGATTGAGAAGCTTACCTGCTTATATCTCTGGATAACTTCATTGGTTAACTGATTCTTCTTATTTTCATCAGTTTCCTTCATCGCCTGGCTCATATCAGCTTTGTAGTCCTCGTACCAGGGTCTACATTTCTCCATGTAAGACTTAGGGACCGGCTCATCTTCTAAACACGCGAGTTTACTGATTTCTGAATTGTAACATACAGTTAAAGACGTTATTACATATTCGAGATGATGAGTTCTTGTGTACTCTTATTATCGATAGTAAAAGGAAGATCCGTACTGGAGGGTGGGGGTATCTCTGCATTCTGGGATTCTACAGTGTCAAAGATTAATCCAAGAATAGAAGTGGACGTGAATTTCTTCTTCTTATGTTCCATGTAATGTGGAAAGGTGCCGACCTGTAGGCCGGGTGGGAGATCGACCTTAGCCCCCTTTTTTGGTGCATCAAGAGCATCATAATATATATCTATCAACTTTAGCAAATTCTTGTTACTTTTATGTTTTTTCTTCGCACTCTCATCTCCTAAGCTGAGGAAGCGGTCCATTATTGCTAGCCAGCTATCTGCAGCCATCCCTATAACGTCTCTGTAAACCGTGTAAACAAACTATATAATTTACTAAAAGAGCTATTGTGAGCTTGGAAGTAAGCTAAGCCGATAATTAAATTATGTACCTCTTACAGAATCGTGCATCTAAGAACAATTTGAAAAGCTCTTCTTCCAACTCTTCATGTGATAGTTCACTTGGCTTTCTACCAGAGTAAACTTTGCTCGGTTTAGAAGAACTCACCCACGGTTCACTTGGCTTGAAGTGTTCCAGTAGCTAAAAAAAAGGTTTTACGGTTCATAAGTCAGGTCTCAGTAATGAAAAAAATAATTTCAAATGCGATGGATAGTAGAGTACCTGAGGATTTCTGGATATAAAATACATATCGCCATCAAAGTCACCACCTGCAATCTCATCGCCCAAGGATCTTGGACCTTTCTGAGGGAAGAACACAGCATACTTGGAATTTCCAACATAGTCTTCTAAGGCCTTGACATATGTAGCCTTAAGTACATGTATGTCTCCAAAATGTAATCCAGGATTCCTGTAAACTAACACATTCCCAGAAATTTGGCCAGTCTCGCTACAAAACAATAAAAAGAAAGCAGTGAGGAAATGAACAGCTCCTTCTAGGTAATATCTCATAATTCCATTAAAGCTAGTTACTATTTCTTTCTGTTTCCATCTAGAACCCAAAGTGAAAGACCAAGAGAAGAATTAGGTTGCATACAGAATGACACAGACTTCATTTTCCTTAAGCTCTCCGGTGGGATCCACCGTACCCATTAGATAGTATGATTCGCCAATAGGTAGCCTTCCTTCTTTGAGAGCATTCTTCTCTGTTTTTAAGAGAATAGACAGACGATCTTTCAAATGTGGTTCGTCAAGGGGAATATCAACCAAGATCATTTCTGCAGTATTCTGGTCGTCCATATCCCCATAATTAATGGCAGCTGCACATACACATTAACTTAATAAAAGACCCATCAAGTGTCTCCTCAAACTACTTATCATATTAAATACTTCAGGACGCATAAGTTAAGTTAACTTAGAGGTTTCAGGGGTAGTATGAAATTGCAAAGGAACCAGAAAGATTTGGGTTTTTAGTACCTTTAATTGCAGCACGTTCACTGTAGAATATGGTTTTGGACTCTTCCAACGTTTTGCGCAATATATTCAAGAAGAAGTCATTAGGGACTCCTCCATAACTAAGCAGCGCAATCAAATTTCTTGATAGCCTCGTCATTTTTGGTGGATTACTGAAAGATGATAACAACCAAAGATCATCAAAAAAGAACAACGAGCGAGAATTGGGTTCAAATTCAAGATAATAAAAATCCATGAGAAAGCTACCTTGTATTGACTACCTCCAGAGAGTTAAAGGTACTAAAATTTAATAAGGCCTGATCTTCATACACCTTAATCATAGAAGGTCGAACCTGGACAGTCTGAGGAGGAAGCTGCCAAATAAAGGAGGAAAATTAGGGATAGCTTGCAAACCTGAATTTGTGACATGAAAGAGAGTTGGCTTACTTTCTTGTTTGAGAGAAAAGTTCCCTTAACAGCGTAGCCTTTATAAAACATCCGAAACTGGATCAGCAGAGGCTGTGGAAAATAAGAATTGTTATTACATGTGTCAAGTGATAGAAAAATACAGAATCCTTGAATGTGGATGTAAACTACATACCGGGTCTTCACCACAGGTTCCCTGTGTAATAAAAAAAAAGAAACAAACATGATAAGGTAACACAGTGAACTAAAGGCAACTAAGCAACCATAAAATAATCATGGTAAGTACAAGAAAGACCTTAATATTGTTACTTCTAATAGATTTCCCTTTAAAAATATTAATTGGACACATCCGAGCAAGGTCCTCAGAGATGTAGCCAGTTCCATCTGAATGTATACATGGTTTCCCATTCTTATCAAGAACGTCATGATTATCTTGATCCTGCGATTGGAAGAAATGGAAAACGGTCAAAGTCACAGAGTGGATGCATTTAAGCTAAGGCCTTAGAGATGAAGTTACTGAAGAAAACATGGTTTAAGACTTAAGGACCTACATGGCAGTGTATATCATCGATTTTCTCAAAGGTAATCCCAGTCATGTCCATTTCAAGCTTTTTAGTCTTTGACAGAATCAGAGAAAACCTGAAGCATCAGCAAAAGCAACTTGACTACAATTACTGTGATTTAAAATGAGAGCATCTCTAGAAGAGTTTAAAGATGAAACAGCAAAAAGTCTTCATATGCATGCAATAGAGACTTAAAATAAAGTAGAGTACCGTGCCATATAGTTCGCCGGAGATGGCAAATTATACACATGCATAAAATGCATACGAGCTTCATGGATTGACATCCCGTCAAGGATATAAGGATTTTCCATATCACTCAACGCTGTAGAGCCTGTGCGTATAAAGTAGCATTTAACTCCCTGTCTAGAAAAATCTTTCTTTTTCCCTTCTTTCCCGCCATCTTTGAAAACTGTTTAAAAGAGAGGTAAATAAGATATTCTGTGCAGTTTTAAACACAGAGAAAAAGTATTTTCACCAAAAAAAAAACACAGAAAAAGTATGACGATAGCTGCAAGACATGGCCTTATAGCACCTTAACAATGAAGAGTGGTGTATGTGAAATAATATAGATAATAATCAAGAGAGAATAACAAGGAAAAAGACCCACCAAAAAATTGATAGCGACGTAAACCAACCATGATACCATTCTTAGCAATCCCTTCGTATGTAGAGTACAGGTTATTACAATTGGTTTCCGTGCATGACATATCATCGAATTTGACGGTTAAAACATTATCATCACCCAGAACCTTGTGCAGGTGTGTTCCAGTGTTCTCCAGAAGATGACCCTGTGAACACATTCTATCAATAAGTAACACCGTATTAAGATACTGTCAAGTACTTTATCCTAACAGTAGGATATATACTTCTAACTGACTTATAATAGCGACTTGCAAACAATGGCAACAGCCTCTAATAGTATCTCTTGAATCCAGATCATTTCACAACAAAGAATATATATCAAGGAAACACAAAGAACGTATGCAATACGCCAAAATGCAAACATGAAAGACAGAGTTTGGAGAGCCGACCTTGAATTTGTAACTACCATCAGTAGCAACATGACATTGATAGTAATGAGTCTTCTCACTATCCCCTTCAAGTGACTGGGGAAAGAAGCATGAAAGAAGACGCAATTAGTACAGATTTGACACCAAAGTTCAGATTTCTCATAAACTGCAGCAGTTAAAAAGGAATTTGCAGGGTTCTCTCCATGTCTAGTCAATTCACTCTAGAAATTATATGATAAAGAACACCCCCATAGAACAGAACAGAGAACTTCCATACCCTTCTTCGCTCCTTTTTGGAACAATAACGCTCTCCCAACTGGAACCAAACCTCTGCTTCATATGAAACCATTGGCAAATCCTTCCATTGTCTGATATCGTCACCAGATATAACCTCAAGGGGTTTCCTGCAAAAAGACTATCACTTTCCGAAAAAATAGATATAAAAAAGTGATGGAAAATTTTCTCCAGCATAAAACATACCCTCCAAGATAGCTAAGCAACAGAAACATCTTCTTAAATTCAAGTTCGCCAAGAGCTACTAGCGGAGGAATGTGATTAGATCCTCCAGTTTCTTCTCTCCTCAATAACTTAGGAGAGGGAATTTCCAAATCAAGAGACACTTCTGCTACAACAATTGGCCACAGTCTTAGAGCATATAAACAACACAAGCAAAAGTATTAATCTTTGAACCCATCAGACTAACCTTGAAAAGCCCTGCAACTTTTTTTCCCAGGAGTTCTAGGAGACTGAACCGGAGACTCATCAGGACTCGGCCGTGGAGAGCCATCAACAGTGGCCGCATCTTTAACGAAATATTTGATCAATACATCAACAGTGCTCTTCACATACGTCGCATTGAAAACTTTACTCAGCGCTTCCAAAGCCAATTCCTCAGAAATCAAAGAAAGCTTCCGCCTTGTCTCCAAATTAATCGGACGATGCTTGTGTTTCCCGTATATCTTCTCTAACAAAGTCTCAACAGGACCCGTAAGAGCGATCTCTGAACGCGGAGACACTTCATCGCTCCTGGTGTTAAGGTACGACAACGACGAACAAGTGTTCATCTTTGTTTTTCCCCAAAATCAGAGTTTTGTGTCTCTCTTTAGGGTTCATACAATCTATATATATACACACCACAGTGGAAAGAGAAACTCTTTAACTCTTTCCTTTCGCTGCCATTTTCTCAAATTTGCTTCCTTTCCATTTCAAAAATCAAATTTTGATTTTCTTTTTGAAATTTTTCTCAAAAATTGTTTTTGTGTAAGTCTCTTTGATTTGACAAGACGGAGATTTTATATACAGTACCCACACGCACTAACATCTAGCCGTTTATTCGTTTTTTAATTTTATCAAAATGCCCAGCTACAACCGTTATAATTACAAAACCTGCCACTACTTTCTCACTACCGCTTCAAACGCTCAACTAAAATCGCGTTGTTGCGACATCGTCATTGCAATAATCGCGAATTTATTGACGGTCGAGATTATTATCCTATTTCCTTGATTTTACTTCAGTTTGCTTTTGACAAGGATACTGATTCAAGGTTTAAAATTCTGCAACATTTAACATTACAAGATTCAAGGTTACAAAAAATCTACAAAATCAAACCAATCCAAAGGCACTACTACAACACAACTTGGCACCTATGAGCTAATTTACTTGCCTGACACGCTTCTTATTGAAAACAAAGGCTTGTTATAATTACCAGAACAGGGTTGAACCAGCAACTGTATTCTTCAACCCCAGATCTCTTTTAGCACAGAGGGTGAAGACACTAAAGTTTTCTCATGCCTTTTCTTAAGATAGAATCTGCATAGGACAGGTCCTGCTACCTTCCAGACAAACCCGCATCTCGAAACACCTGCATGAGTGGCATGATCGTAAACTATGTTATAGAGTGCCAGGGCTTGCGGATAGAGTTCTTCCAGACTTTTCTTGCTTTCTTCAAAACTTGCAGCACCGTAGAAGTCCTGGTACACGAGAAGAAACTGTTTTTTAGAATGTATATTCACCAAGTTTTGTGATTGTGTATCATAATGCTGTTCTTCACATCGTTTTGAGGAGATTAGATTAACTGAATCTGCACGAGTGGTCTTGGATAGAGGAAATTACCTCCTTGCATCTCTCAATAATTTCATTCTTATTACTCGCATCTGTATTCATTGCGTGGGTCATCTCATCTTTGTATTCATCATACCACCGTCTACATTCCTTCATATGAAACTCAGAAACAGGCTCATCTTCGAAACACGGGAGTTTATTGATTTCTGAATTGTATACCACAGGTAAAACACATATTATGATTTCTTTGGTGATCTGAGTATATGTCTACTGTATGTAGTAGTAACAAGAAGAGTCCTTTACCAGATGGTGGTGAGGGTTGCTTTGTTGTCTGTGATTGAACAAAGTCATAGATCAATCCAAGAATCGAAGTAGACTTGAATTTTTTATCCCGCTCCATGTAATGTGGAAAAATATCAGGCCTCAGCTCATTCGGGAGATAGACCTTAGCCCCTTTCTTCGGTGCATCAAGAGCATCATAGTATATATCAATAAGCTCTAGCATTTTCTGCTTCATTTCAGCTTTTTCATCAGCGCTCTCATCTCCTAGTATGAGAAAGCGGTCCATTATTGTTAACCAGCTATCTGCGGCCATTCCTATAACATTGCTGTGAACACGATAAAAAAGACACATAAATCTTATCCTGCAAATCCAAGACAGTTTTGAATCTTTCAGTATTGAGATCTAAGAAGTGGGTTGGGAGTACCTGGCATGAAATCCTGCCTTCAGGAACATTTCGAAAAGCTCTTCTTCCAACTCTTCTGGTGAAAACTGGCAAGGCCCTCTAGCAGAGTTACTTTTACTGGGAGGAGTCAAACTCACCCACGGTTCACTTGGCTTAAAGTGTTCAAGTAGCTAAAAAAGAAAGCAAACCGAACAAAATAAGGTCACAACAATGATTAACTTTACTTTATAATGTGGTGAATTTACCTCAGGGTTTCTTGATATGAAATATATATCACCATCGAAGTCACCTCCTGCAATCTCATCGCCCAAGGATCTTGGACCTTTCTGAGGGAAGAATACAGCAAACTTGGAATTTCCAACATACTCTTCCAAGGCCTTAACATACGTAGCCTTAAGTACATGTATGTCTCCAAAATGTAATCCAGGATTTCTATAAACTAACACTTCTCCCGAAATTTGCCCAGACTCGCTACAAAACCATGACAAGAAGCAGTAACGAAATGAACAACTATCTCACAATTTCTTTCACTGTTACTTGGTGTTTCCATATAAAAATTCAAAATGAAATAGTAAGAGAAGAGTTGAGTAGCATACAGGATGACACAGACTTCATCTTCCTTTAGCTCTCCGGTAGGATCCACTGTCCCCATGAGATAGTAAGATTCAGTCACAGGAAGCCTGCCTGCTTTGAGATCATTTTTCTCTCTCTTTAAGAAACTAGAAAGACAAGTCTTCAAGTGTGGTTCGTCAAGGGGGATACCAGCCAATATCATTTGTGCAGCATTTTGGTCGTCCATTTCGCCGTAACTAAGGGCTGCTGCACAGACAAATTGATTCTTAAAAGATCCATCAAGAGTCACATCTCTTAGCTACATAACTCGGTAGGTTTAGGGACATGATTACAGAAAAAATGCAAAAGAACCAGAAAGCTTTGGAATTTTAAGCACCATTAAGTGCGGCACGCTTGTTGTAGAATATGGCTTTCGACTCTTCCAGAGTGTTGTGCAATATATCCAAAAAGAATTCATCAGGGATTCCCCCATAACTAAGCAGCGCAACCAAATTTCTTGATAGCTTTGTTCTTTTTGGTGGAAAACTGGATGATGGAAATAACTAGATGTCACTAAGATAACTTCACTCCATAATAAGAACGTTGGGTGAGAGAACTTCAGTATCAATACAAAAAATATTCAAGGAACAAATACCTTGTATTTACTACCTCCAGGGTATTAAATGTACTAATATTCGGCAACGAATCTGGCAACACCTTGATCATAGAAGGTCGAACCTGGACAGTCCGAGAAGGAATCTACCAAATTGGGAGAAAATTAAGGAATAGCTTGCAAACATTCAAACCAAAAATTCAGAAAGAGAGCAAACTTACTTTCTTGTTTAAGAGGAAAGTTCCCTTAATAGCATAGCCATTATAAAACATCCGAAACTGGATCAGCAGAGGCTGTTGGAAAAAATAAGTGTTACTAACTTACTACTTGTATTCTTTAATAGACAAATATATATATATGATAAATCAAAAACAGGGGTAGTCATTATATTATACATACCGGTTCTTGGCCACATGCTTCCTGTCCTTCAAAATTTGAAATCGTACTCTTAATTCACAGCAAATAAATAAAAAATGACAAGGAAACTTAAGAATTAAAAAGAAAAAAGAGTGAACAATCAAAGTCATGGAAGTAGGGAAAGGACCTTTATTTTATCACTTCTGAGACATTTCCCTTTATATATATTTACTGGACACATCTGAGCAAGGTCCTCAGAGATGTAGCCAGTTCCATCTGAATGTATACGAGGTTTTTTATTCTTGTCAAGAACATCTTTACCATCTTGATCCTGCCATTGGAACAGTTAGAAAAGGTAGAAGCATCTAGTGAGGCTTAGTAAATCACTAAGTAAGGCTAAGTAGAAAGAGGCTGAGGTCCTAATGGACTTGTCAGTTTAGGAAGTACATGGCAGGGTATATCCTTGATTATTTCGAAGTTAACTCCTGTCAAATCAACTTCAAGCTTCTTAGTCTTCGAAAGAATTAAAGAAAACCTGAAGCATCAACAAACAGAAAGGTGAGCTCAATTACAAAAGAGAAGATCTTTCCAAGGACTTCAAAGATAAAACTGTAGCACTTGTTTTCTCTCAAATAGAAAAAAACAGGAGTACCTTGCCATATAGTTGGCCAAAGAAGGCAATGTATGCACATGCATAAAATGCATACGAGCTTCATGGATTGACTTCCCGGAAAAGATATAGGGTTTTTCCATATCAATTGAAGCTGTAGAGTCTGTGCGTATAAAGTAGCACTTTGCTCTCTTTGTAGAAACATCTTTGTTTTTGTCGTCTTTCCCTCCATCTTTGAAAACTGTTCAACAGAATGTTAGAATAATCTACCCGGTTCTAATCCAAAATCAAGAGTACTTAATGCAAAATGTTGTGTATCCGATGACATGAATGATAGTTAATAAAGGCCAGAAAGGAAAACAACCCACCAAAAAATTTATAACGACGTAAACCAACCATGATTCCGTTCTTGGCAATCCCTTTGTATGTGAAGTAGCTGTCACTACAATAGGTTGACGAGTTTTTCTGGACATTTGCGAATTTGACCGTTAGAACATTTTCATCACCCAAGACCTTGTGAAGGTGTGTTCCAGTGCTTTCCAGTAAAGGGCCCTGCAAAAAGTGTATAGATAAGTACCAGCGTATTAAGTCACTGTCAATGACTTTATCCTACTACTGAGACATGAAGTATATCAGACATATGATAACAAATTGCTGAACCTATGTAGCACAAAGAACATATGTGAGATGAGAAAATGCAAAAATGCAAAAATGAAGGATATTACTTGAAGAGCCGATCAACCTTAAATGTGTAGCTACCATCGGGAGCTACATGACATTGATAGTAATGGGTCTTCCCGCTATCCCACTGTAACTGGGGAAAGGAAGCAAGTACGAAGATGCAGTTAGCACAACTTTGATACCAAAGTCAAAATTCTCATAGCAGAAAATAATTATCTAGTAACCAACAAGTCTCTACTTCTGATCAAATCGCCTCTTGAAATGTAAAAATAATACCCAATAGAACAACAAAACAGCATACCACTCTTTCGTCAGTTTGAGGACAAAACTTCCGGCCCAAGCTGTCCCAAACCGCTGCTTCATATGCAACCATGGGTAAATCTTTCCATCGTCTGATTTCTTCAGCAGTTACAACCTCACCCAGACGCTGCCTGCATAACACCAAAAAAGTTAAGTATTACCCAAAAAGGTAACTTTCCCCAAAACCAAACACTTCAAATACTTGGGAAAAGTGATTACAGTGATGGAAAAGATTTGGAAAACTTGCATCACAAACATTACCCTGGAATATAGCTAAGTAAGAGAAACGCCTTCTTGAATTCGAGTTCGCCCAAAGCTACAAGCTGAGGAATGTGCAGAGTTCCTCCTACGTCTTCTCTTTGTAAAGACTTGGAAGAAGGAGCATCAGAATCAACAGACATCTCGTCTGTAATCGCCAACAACAATCAAAACAAAGTAACGATTTTTAACTACTTTAAGGTGGTTGTCTTCTAAAATTCCTCCGAATTCAAAACCAAAATCACATATTCACAAGCAAAGAGAGTGTTTTGTGATACTGACCTTGATCAAGGACCCTGCACACGTGTCTTCCAGAGGGGCTACGAGGCTGTGCCGAAGATCCACCGGAGCTCAGCCGCTGAGAGCCAGTGACACTAACGGCCTGGTTAACCTTAGAAACAATGAAGCTGTCGAGGTTGTAAATCACACCAACCTGCAAACTAAGAACGTCGCTGACCAACTCAAAAGCCAAATTCTCAGGAATCGAACACAGTCTCTGCCTCGTCTCATCATTGATAGGAGTGAGATTGTGTTGTCTGTAGATATTCACCAACGCTATTTCAATCCGACCCGAAAGTGCGATCCTTGACCACGAAGAAGCATTATGATTGGCGCTGCGCAAAGTTATCATTTTTCTTCCCCTTCGTTCGTCAGAATCTCACACTTTCTTCTTCTGCTTCTTCACTCTTGCTTCAGAGTTAAAAAGGGTTTTTGCAGAAATACCCAGTAGAAGAACCAGAGACTGATCACTGATTGTAGAGAAATTTCATAAAATAGAAGTGATAGTGAATTTTGATTTGACGACACAAAGAAATAAATAAAGTTGGAAGCTTTTTCCTCTAGATTTCGTTTTGACTCCAAAAAGATTTGTTTTTTATTTCATCTAACCGTTATAGACATGTATAATTTTCCAAAAATACAATATTTTGTCGCCACATGATGCAAACGCCGAGTAAGTTAAAGTATCACGTTTCTGCTACAATGGTTGTGGCTGCGCCTCGACACGTGGGTTCAATCCACGAGTTTCTTTTAAACGACATCGTTTTTGGTCTAGGGTTGATACCTCAGACGGCGTCGTGTCGTTTTTTTTTTTCGTACCACAATCTTGTCGTGTGATTGATTCTTTGTCGTCGTCTCCGTCGAACTTGTCCGACCAAGTCTTAGAGAGTGACGAGGTTAGGTTTATTTAATTTCACTACTGTAATTGTCTCCATTTCTGTACATTCATAACATATCTCAGTCAGAAATTACATTGAGCGCAAAAAGATTAGTCCTTTTTTAGTTTTTTCCTGACTTTTGAATTGTTGCAGTATCCGATCGAAGAATGAGTACTGCGTCGGCTTTTAGTTCAATCTGCTTCGAACGAGGATGCTGGTTCAAGGTTTTTTTTTTTAAACTCTTTAACATCTTTATTTTCCAGTTTCTGATTTTTCCACTGAATCCACATTTTGATCAAATTCAACGGAGAAGAGCTAGTTTTTATCCTACATTAGCTCGCTGTAGTTTGTTTGTGTGCAATCTGATAATTATACGAATGTGGGTTTTCTCTGTTTTGAAAAGGGGGAAAAGAAGATTCGTGTAGCAGACAAGCGAGTCAATAAGCTTACTTTGGGATCCCATGTGGCTTCTTTATCTTCAAAGAGCTTCAGAGTTTCAGCCAATAGCTCTGCTAAACCAGAAAAGGATATTCGGATTGGTCTTCTTGGTGCTAGTGGCTACACTGGTGCAGAGGTTTGTGCAATGTTGAATCTGTCTGTTTGAAAGTTTTAATTTCCTTGGAATTGTTTGTTTTAGTGATCTCTTTGGTTTTTATGCATCTTGTTGCAAGTATGTGGCCTTTTTTGGGTATTCCTTTTGTAGCTTTAGCCTTGAGCAGTGAACATATGCAAATTTTAGTGTTTAGTCCGGTAAAAGGAAGGAAAAGAAGCTAGTAGCACTGGTTTTTAAGGCTCTTTAATATTTCATGGGAAAGAATGGATGAGGTATCTAAGTGTTGTTTCAAATGCAAAGTTTTTATTTGAACAATGATTTGGGACACCTTGTTTATTGAATGGCAGATCGTCAGGCTTCTTGCGAATCATCCGCATTTCCAGGTCACTCTGATGACTGCCGATAGAAAAGCTGGCCAGTCAATGGAAAGTGTTTTCCCGCACCTGAGAGCTCAAGTATAAGTGATTTCTATCCCTATTTTAATTCCAAGTGATGAATCTGTTCAATGATACTTTGTGATGGCATATAGTGGTCAATGACTAAGCCTATTTCCTGTCCACAGAAACTACCTAGTTTGATCTCAGTAAAGGATGCAGATTTTTCTACTGTGGATGCTGTATTCTGCTGTTTGCCTCATGGAACAACCCAGGTATATATTTCATTTAATGCTTCCATTGAAATTTGTTTCAAAGCTTTTCCTAGCTTAACAGAAATGAGTGTATGTAATTTGACAGGAAATTATCAAGGAACTGCCCAGTGCATTAAAAATTGTTGACCTTTCAGCGGTAATGCCCTAGAGAAATGGCTTTTCTTTTTTTCTATATGTGATATGCTTATCTAAAATACACTTTTTAGGACTTCCGGCTGCGTAATATCTCAGAATATGAAGAATGGTATGGTCAGCCACACAAGGCAGTAGAGTTACAGGTACTGTTTCTCAAAAGATATCTCTGGGTTTTGTGTCTTGTTGTGTTCATAATGCTTACACTTTCCAATCGTCATGGTGGGTTTTCAGAAAGAAGTTGTGTATGGTCTAACAGAGATTCTAAGGGAGGACATTAGAAAGGCGCGCCTTGTAGCTAACCCTGGCTGTTACCCTACTACGATTCAACTTCCTCTTGTTCCTTTAATGAAGGTTTTTTGTCTGTTCTTTTCCAGAATGCGATTTTATTAGACTGACGAGTCTTCACTTCAACTCTGATCAATGTGTTGACTCTTATGCAGGCAAAGCTCATCAAACATGAAAACATTATTATTGACGCTAAATCTGGTGTTAGTGGAGCAGGTTTGAGCTTACTCCGTGATCTTTAGTCATGAACAATGATGCATTAGAATGTTTCTTGTTTCTTGACTAATATGGAAATATCATCAGGACGTGGTGCTAAGGAGGCGAATCTTTACTCTGAGATAGCTGAAGGCATTTCTTCTTATGGTGTCACACGACATCGCCATGGTATGTCACAATTTGGTTATTACACTAGAGTAAAAGTTGGTTCTATAATTTGAATTCAACTGTCTGTTTTGTTTTGTAGTTCCTGAAATTGAACAGGGATTATCTGATGTTGCACAATCACAAGTAACAGTCAGTTTTACGCCGCATCTCATGCCAATGGTACATAAATCTTAAGCCTAAGCCTGTTCTCTATGGTTTTAGCCTCAAACATGATTGATTGGTCTTCGTTGTTTGTGTAGATCCGCGGAATGCAATCAACTATATATGTGGAAATGGCTCCCGGGGTTACAACCAAAGACTTACACCAGCAATTGAGGACCTCTTATGAGGTGATGATTACTCTTGTGTTGTAAGCCAGTTACTACTTGTGTTACTCATTATGTTTCACAAGTGTTTTGTAGGAAGAAGAATTTGTCAAAGTGTTGGATGAAGGTGTTGTTCCTCGGACACACAATGTTAGAGGATCCAACTATTGTCATATGAGTGTCTTTCCTGATCGAATTCCCGGAAGAGCTATCATAATCTCAGTGGTAATTGAGCATAACCATGCTCTGTTATCAACTCATCTTTAACTTTTCCGCAATGGCATGTATAAAAAGCTCTTTGGTGTTGCAGATTGATAATCTCGTGAAAGGAGCTTCAGGACAAGCGTTGCAGAATCTTAACATAATGTTGGGATATCCCGAAACAACAGGACTTCTACAGCAGCCACTTTTCCCTTAAGATATTCCAAATTCCGCCTTTAAAACGGTGAAAGAACTTTTCTTTGGCTTTCTCCGCTTCTATAAGGTTTTTTCTGTCATTACCTTTACTCTTCTAATTTGCTTGTTTTCACACGTATCTTCAGATGACGAACCTGAAGCTGTAGGGACGGCATTGTTGAGCATAAAGAGGGTTATGTGATTCATTATAAAGACCAAAAAGCTCTCTTGCCATTTACAAACAAATGGTTTTGTTGTATGTTAATTATGTTGAACAGTAACCTTTTCTCTTGTTTAATCTCTATTGTCTTTTCCGAAATTAAGTTTTCGTTTTTTAGTTAGAGAATAATTTTACAGGGGCGGCCAAATTAGGTACATGTTCAGTGCCAATCTAATCAGAGTTTTTGGTTACTAAAGAGTTCAGGTTTCAGAAAATGAATACCTTTAAAACCCATTTCAGTTCGAACTGGTTGGTTCGACAGACATAGATTCAAATGCTTTCGAAAACCATGCACATCAATAAAGCTTGTATAAACCCCCATTTACCAACATTATGTTCTTCACATTCCAACGGTTAGAAAGAGACAAAAAAATCTGTGCAATATGGAATACCGTGAGAAGCAGCCCCTATATAAAAAGTTCAAAACTATTTCTGTAATCCATAGTTATGCTTCTTCCACATTCCTCACTCAGCAATCTCTTATAAACCTCATTGGTTGCTTTCTTATGGAATCTGTTATGGTCTGAACACGTTGTTGGTCATTTCCGCAACTTCCTGGGCCTCAGCTTGTTCCTACACCAGAGAATGAGATTAGGAATGACAACAATTTAAATTCCATGTCTGTGATGACAATGTAGAAGGACCAGCCATACCTGGAGCCGGTGCAATAGATACATCAAGAAGAGATGAACAAAAACCTGCAAATTTATAAATGATGTCGGTTAAAGGCTCCATAAATTCACAAGTAAGGCGAATGAGGTTGAATAGGTAAGCAAGCGCCTCACAAGGTAAAAGAGTAGGAAAATCCGCGCTATTGGGTACCGCCAAAGGAACCTTGTGGCCCTTACAGCTCCTGAGTCTAACAGTTTCACTGCATTTTGCAACTGAAGACAGAAGGCAAATAAAGTAATAAACATAAGAGTAGAAGTTAAAAAGGAAATGATGAGAAGCAGAGTTTTTCTTTATGGGCTCTTAAATCTCTACCTGTGTGCTTGCTGTAGCCATGTGTCGGTGATACAATGGTAGAGGCCTGAAATTGTTTTTGTAAGTATCGAAAAACAAACACAGCATAAATGTAAACATTAGAAGTTAGAACATAAGACAACTTTAAATGCGTACTCGAGTGTCTTGATCTCAGAATCTTCTTCCCAAGTTGCTGACGGGCGCCGTGAAACTCTGCTTTTTTCAACCTCTACCTGAATCAACAAGTTTAGAACCTTTATTTAAGTAGCGTGGAAAGCAAAAGTATATAAATTAACTATAGAGAGCTTTGATGCCAGACCTGCGCTTCATGTAGACGTTTCACCTCTTTCTCTAACTGGAACTCTGCAGCAGCCTTCTCACTCGCCATAGTCTCCAGTTGTGTTTGCTTATAGTACTGAATCAAAACCCAGTAGCCGGAAGCTATCAGACAACTTTTTTTACTTTAATCTATAGAATAGAATCAATACAATCTTTTGTTCACTTACCAGTAAATCTGTTAGTTCACGGTAGCGTTTCTCCAGCTCCGTATGCTCCTACTAGGTCAGGGGTATAACGATTATGCTCATGTTAAATAATCATATGCATTAAAGGTACCAAGTGACAAGCAAAAGCAAAATAAATCAATAAATCATAGTCAATTATGTTTAGCAACCATCGAATAAATCCATCATATTCACAAGATCCGTGTTAACAAGCAGAGCAATGGTATTCTGCCATATTCACAACACCATCGAATGAGTCTTTCACACAAAAGATTCAAAAGAAGTTGAAAGGACAATGATATTTACTGCATTCAGTATAACCAAAAGAGGTTTAATAGAGAACTATTAGGTCTGCCTGATCCAATTGATAGAAATGGAAGAGTAGTAATTAGGAAATCTCATAATTGTGGAGTAAGAGAAACTAACAATCAGAAACTGTTAATGCGCTGACAAGAAGAGACAGACTCTCAGAAACTGTAAATGTCACCTGGCGTGAGTAATGTTCTGCATCCCTCTTCATGGCTGCCATTTCTACCCTCAACTTTTGCATTTCAGCCTATAACAAACAAATAGATCATGTGTAAATAATAATACTAGTATAGGCATACAACATATACTTCATGTCATCAGGTTCCGAGGTTAGTAACATACCTCCATTGAAGAAAGTTTCTCCTCAGCATCTCTCTGACCTTGCCGAGCACGGTCCACTTCCTCCTGCCATGCTTGAATCTGTATATTTAAAAGTAACTTCTCTGGAGTAGCTAAAATCTGAACTTTGAAAAGCTGATAAAGTTGTTTTCAAGGTTTTGGATATATTTCTCACTTTTGGAATTTGATTTCTATAAGAGCTGGTGCTTTTTATGTGAAACGAACCACCATAAGAATACAATAGACGATTTAAACTCGATACATGAGTTATCAAAGTTACCAAGGGATCATAAATACTTGTGCATATATGTTCTATAGTTTTTACTTCTAACAGAAAATTTCAAAGTGTGCTACGAAACTCATTAGTTAATTTCCACAATGTCGAGCATGATAGCCTAATCTGACATACCTGGATCACTTGGTTTGCTTCATCTGGGGATTTTTTTTGTCCTCTGCGAGCGCGAACTTCCATATCTTGCAGCTCTTGATTCAGAGATGTACATTCAGCCTGAGTATTATTTGTCAATTATTTGCATTAAGTTCAAACATATGAAGATGCAGGAACAAATCGCATTGAAGATAAGTTCATCTACCTCAAGCAATGCCACCTTCTGTTCCAGATCTGCCACTTTCGCTGTCCTTTCATCAGCAATTCTCTAAAATACCAGCCAATTGAAAAGTCAAATCAAAATAGTTTTTGAGAATTACGAGTTCCACATAGAATCTTTACATTGTTCATGAATGTGTAGTATATGAAAATGCAAAGGTTTTCTGAAACAAAATTTAAAAAAGAGAAACCAACACTCAGAAACTAACAGCATAGTAAGTTGGATCGCCTATATGAAATGTAAACAAGAAACGCTCAATCTAAAAAATTCTGTCTCACCTGAATTCTAACAAGTGCTGTGGAAGCATCCACAGCCCTGTGCTCTAGATCCCTTTCCCTTTCCATGGCAGCCTGTCTTAGAAAGAGCAATTCATGTAAAATATATATATATATATATATATATGATATGATGTTTCCATTGGAAACAGCTTTCGCATCGTTCAGGCCACAAACCATTTTTGTGGCATTATGTGCAGAACGCTCCTCTTCGGCTCTCCTTTCAGTAGTGGCAAGCTCCTCCCGCAATGCCTGGAATAAGAAAATATTGATTCTATGGTCTGAGGACGTTATGTGTTTATATTTGTATATAGCAAACAGCAATTTATTGGAAGTCGTTAATGAAAAAAATATATAGTAATACCTGCATCATCCTAGTCTCAGCCAATTCTCTGTTTCTCATAATAGACTCCATGTCTGCCTAATAAAAGTAAATGATTTTACTAAAAGTTGGTTGGATAGGGAAGAAAATGGCAACTGAGGAGAGGAAGTAACTAGGACCATTATAGACACATGGTTTGCTATGATAGGTAACACCCACAAAAAAATATGAGCAAGTGAGAGGCCTAGAAACCTGGAGAGATGACACTTTTCCTTCGTTCAGAGCAGACTGGTTTTTCAGAGCATCCATTGCGCTGACAAGTGCTTCTATCTCTGAGTTTTTAGCTGCTAGTGCCTCAACCATGCTTGACTCTACTTTCGTCACTTCACTTTTAGCAGCTGACATTTCTTTTTGCAACTGTCTAATGCTAGCTTCATATGACTTGGTAAGCTCTTGCTATTAACAATAAAAATGAAGAATAAAATTAGGTGCACAGTCCACCTTCAAGTATCACTTTTACTTTTTCTTATCTGGGTCAAAAGAAACTATAACTGTTGAAATTTACCTCTGCAGTGAGAAGCTCTTCCAACTGTGCATTTTCCGCCTTAATTTCTTGAAGACGGGATGAAAGTCCAGCACAAACCTAAAAGCAGATTAAGACAAAAGAAGCATACATCTGAAATTGGTCATGGATAAATCCTATCTTATATATGAAAGAGTGTCTAATCACCAAAAGTTCATGCAATAATCTAGCAATGGATATTTGAACTTACCCTTGCTAACCTGGCTTCTTTTGACTGCCCAGTGGAAACTGTAGCTTTTAGCAACCCCTGGGCCTAGAATTAGTAGAAAGATTTATCAACAGACTTTTAAGAAGACAACATACATGGAAAATCAATTAGCAGACATAGCATTTGCTAATTTTTACATTTCTCGAGACTAACTAACCTCTTCAAGTTGATCTTGAATCTTCATGGAAGTCTTATCAGCTCTACGGTCCTGCTCTCTCTCCAGATTAGTTGAGGTGTCAGGAACTTTCTGTTCCTGTTCTTTCTCCAGATTGATTGACGTGCTAACTTTCGCCTCATCACCTGTGCTTTGAGGCATATTCCCTTCACCAATCGGAGATACATGCACTACAGATTCCAATTTCTCCAGGTCTCTTTTTGAAGAATCATCTATTTCACTTTGTGCGTCGTTTTTGGGAGCATCAACCAGGTTCTCACTGACAGCAACCTCAATCTCTTTTTCAGGTAAAGATGGTGATGGTTGCACCACAGAATCATTTGGATTATCTCCATCAGCATGCTTTGACTCAGTTCCATCACCGTCCACAACAGATTCTGAAGCTACCACAGAAGCATTCTCACTTCTTGTATCTGTCACTGGTTGTGGAAGTGGTTGACCCCTCTGAAAATCTACATCAGTCTGTTTTATCTCTGTTGTCTGCAAAACAGGTCCTGATGAAGAGGCCTCTTCAGTGGGAACAGAACTTTTAGATGGAGAAACCTCTGACTGTGATACCCCTGGCCCCAATTGCTCACCAGAAAAATCTCTTTTGTTAGCAGATTCTTCTTTTACAAGTTTCTGTCGAGCCTACAAAATACATTCCACAACTAAAAAGTTCATCGTAATCCTTAAGTATTAATGAAACAAGCAAAGAGAAGAACTTAGGAACGATAGATCAACGGCAATACCTTTTTCTTTAAACTGGTTCTCTTCCCTTGGGACCCTTTCCTACCGGCAGCTTTAGCCACCCCAAAGAAAGAAAAACAAAACATAAGAGACATATAGAAGACTATCATTTTAAAATACTAAAGTTATGAATTTCAAGCTTTTCTCAGATCAACTCCAGGCCAATGCCAATGTTTAAAAATAATCATTTTGGACTCTTTTCATCGTACAAATTCTCACAGACTTACTTGAAGTTCATCAATTTATTCCAAAATCCTAATATGAAACGAAGATTGAATTTTAAGAGCACAATTTGTGTTAGACATTTTCCATGATTCTGACATTCAAATTACAATCAAAGATCAAATCAGTACCAAATATAAAGCTTTTGCACTAGAGTAATCTCCACAGTACCTGGCAACTGCAACTCGCTCTGTTCTTCCGAAAGCTCTTCAACCACAGATTTTGCTCGACGATCCACAACCTCAAACAAATCTGACGGAAAAATTCAACAAATTAACCGAAACTTCAAAATTTAGAATCCCAGTAACGAATGCAAATACACACCACTACAATATACCTTCAGCAGCTTTAAGCCAAGACGCCATTGATGATCGATCAAATTCAAATTAGAAGGTAAACTCCCCGTTCAAAGGAGCTTGCTTCCATGCACCACCGGGGCTCTTAAATTCACGATTTTGAAATCAGAAGATGTTATAGAATAAACAATTGTGTTAGGCGAACGAGTTCTGATCTCTGTAACAGAGCTTGAATCAAATAGAAAGACGAAGAACGAGATTCTTCAGATGTTTCCCACTGGAATACGCATATCAGCGAACTAGGAAGAACTCAGATCGTTGATCCGGTGGTGTCGCGACCACGTGATTTACAGTAGTCTAGCTGATCGTGGCCGTCGAATTGGGATTTTGAAGATTTCTCCTAAAAGTTCTTCTAATAGGAATTTGAAAGTTACAAAAATACCCTTCTCTACAGTAAACGACTTTGTTTTGTACTATTCACTAAACGCTATCGTTTTGGTGCTACTTTTAAACACGAAATAACGTCATTTTTGTATGTTTAGGCCATGCAGATTCAAAAATATTAAGGATAGCCTTATCATATGTGGTTTGCAATTTCTTCAAATACACACAAAGATTGTAGTTCCGATTTTGTTATATCACATTGATCTAATAACATTATAAGGTCATTTTATGTGTCTTGTTCATCTATCACTAGGCCAAAATGTTATAAATTATATAAACGAGAAACAATCCAAAGATTAGGGAAAAAAAAGTCTAAAAAGGATGAGAGAACATATACCAATTTGAAGGTGCGTACTGCGTACATCATTTTGATTATTATGGTGTCTAGTGATGTATTTTATTACCTAGCTAGATGGACAATTTAACACCTTGTGGAAGGGTTTAAATTAAGACTTTTATACTAGTTGTCATAATGTCAAAAGGAAACGATAACTTCAAAGATTACCTACCGTTTCTAGCTAAGACTACTTGTGATTTGTCAAGGGGCAGAAGGATCATCTTGCCATCGTATATAAGATACAAAACAATGTGCTAAGATACCCATTTTCGGTTTTAAGAGCTTTGCAATAATGTTGCTCTTATAACCCAACCAAAACCCTGGATGAATCGAATAACCATTTGTTCGACATTTTGTTTCGATATAGTTGATCGGAAGACGACGGTCTTGAACAGGCTGTTGATGAAGGCACCGTCAGTATACATATAAAAGGTCTTTAGAATTAAAATTTTATCAAGATGTTTAAACAATATAACATAAAATACATGAAAATGTCTTGTATGTTTTCTTCCATTTTTACTCTTTGGGGATTCACCAAAAAAAAAAGATAGTAAGAATTTGAGGATATTAAACAGTAGTAAATTATATATTGTATCTGAGTACATAGTTATAGTTCACCACTAAAATCTATATTTGACTTACCACTTGAAATGTTTTGTTTTAGATGGGCACTTAGGTTTTCATCAGGTTTGCGTACTTGTAATATCTTGACATTTTAATTTGCTTCTCGAAATATTGCAATCCGTACGTTCTAATTTTGATAAGTTTGTGTAGTACCCAATAATCTCACTTTATCCCTATATTTTTATTTTTGAATTTCATAAGATACGTACCAACCAAACTTGCTTCAACGTAACGTTAGTTTTTGTTTTTCTTCTGTACATAAAGGGTTGTAGAATTGAACTCCCGAAAATGAAAAGTGAAGGCCATGGTTTCTTTCAACTAGGCTATATAGTAAAGGCGCCTCTCAACGTAACGTCACTTTAAAGCTATCCATAAATTGTGTTTCTTGAAAAGTTATATATAGCATTGCTCTTTTGGTACCTTTAAATTATTTTTAACTCCATGTCAGTATAATGAGGAAGATGAGAAGCCATTAAACCGAACAATTACGAAACTCGTTTTTATTATTATTGATTTACAGATCGAGTAAACCGTTTTGGTAAATTGAAGAATGATAGTTGATGCCTAGCTAGAGGATATAGAACTGTTATCTACTCTTATCATAAATGTATATAGGATGCTTAGAGTCTCATCGCCGCTTTAACCGCATCATAAAGCTCCCCAAGACAGAACATTGTTGCATAATTTCAGCTAGAATTGTGCTTACTAGCTTCTAATTTGACAATACATCATCAATGACACAATATTCAAAAAACAACTACAAACCATCAATCCTTATACCAGTAGCACAATGTTTCATGTCTTATAGCTAGCTACATATTTTTCACGAATGATTGTGCTCTAAATACAAAGAAAAATAACTCCGATATTGATTTTTAAGGAATTCTTTTTTGAAAATCATCTATAAAAAAATTGCCATCTATATATGAAAGAGTGTAATTATAATATATTTAACCGATTTGGACAAATGGTCTGTCGCGCGGAAAAAAGGACAAATGTAACGGATTTTTATATTAATTTTAAAATGATTTTACAAGGACAATAATACAAAAAAAAAAAAAAAAAAATCATAGATTGTATATATAAAATAATAAACTATAATTGATCAGTAATTTTAATATATTACTTTCTATCAAATCATAAACATTGATACATTATTACACCTTTTTTTTTTTTATTACACCATAATTAATACCATATGAAGTCTGTTTTGTGAATCATTAAAATCAAAATAATCAATAGGGACGCGTATGCTCATCACCCACTGGCATAGGATAATAGTCACATACGATATAAATTAACTCGTTATCATGACACCTGAACGAGCCACAACCGAGGCTGAACGATTGGTTAGCCACCATCTGAGTGTAGTGTCCACAAACATCTTTGCACTTGTTGGTGGCATAGTCATAGTTTGGCTTCTCCGTATACCAATACTTAGCCGCGATTGGACCGCTCATTTGGTCCTCAGGTTGGACCCATCCCGCAGCGATATTCTCCCCATAAGGTCCACCAGAATGTTTCATAGAGCCGTAGTCGCAGACTCCAGCTTTGGCTTGCCTGTTTGCAAATCTCTGTGCATAGGCCGCTACGGTTTTGTTCCATACCAATGGAGCTACCCCGACCTCAGCTCGGATCTTGTTGTGAGCCTCTACCGTTTTCCTCGGTTGGATATCATAGATTGGTCTTACCTTAGGTAGACCATAAGCTCGAGTTAAAAGAACAGAGAATAATGTCAGTACCACGAAGCTATAACGAGAAGACAACATTTTATTATGTTTTTTTTCTTGTTGTATAATTAGTTTTGGAAGTTATGGTCTATTCTACTTCTTCCTTCTTATATAGGCCTAAGAAAGTAATTAAAAATAGCACTGTAACTTATATTTAGATCATATAATTAACAAAAAGTTGGTTTGATGGGAAGGTTTATCTTTTTATTAAATCTCTCATTAGTCAATCTCACACAATTAAATTTAGAATTCACTATTAATAACATAAAATGTTGGATAAATTATGGTTTTAGTATAGAATCAAAGATTTCAAAATTAACACAAGAAAAGTTGACATCATTTATGAATTTGCGGAAATTCATATATATATATATATATATATATATATATATATTAAGAATTAAATGCATTCTATAACTTCATAGATATTTCATTTATTATCGTAGACTTTATAAATTTTATAAGAAAATTTTAAAATGAATTCCCAAAATTTTGTAGCTTTATGATTTATTAGTTTCTATTCCTTCCGATCCTTTTAAAATTTTATCCCCAATATTAAAAGAAAATAAAATCAATGCTTTGGATCAATATATATATGAACGTGTAAATATTTTCAAAATACCATAATACTAAAATACAACCTACTAGATACATCATACATATAATGGTCATTGGTCAATTAGGTAAAGCCTTTTCAAATATTATAAGATATTACATCCAAATATTAATCCGGTTGAGGGATAAGTTAATAATCCTAGATTCCTACGTATGAAAGAGTCCCAAAATTAACTTTATGATACCACATTTTATATTTAAATTAGTTTTTGAAATAATCATGTGTTGTTGTAAAATGCTTAATCGTCGTCGTAGATTCAGGTAATTAAACACAGAAGTCAGAATCAATGACGTGAAACACGATCGTTAATCCCAACGAACGTCAAGCTTTTTATTGGTCGTAACAAAATAATCCTTATCATAACTTTATAGTATGTATCAACAAGACTTGTAAGCAATGTATAATCCATCTAGTCTTTGTACCATATTATAATTCACGGGAAATTGTATTCAACACCCGTGATTTGTTCTCTGCTTCATTTTCGGGGAGTAATTGTTGACTCTTTAAACATTTTTTATAGTTTTGAATGGAAATGTTGTCTTCAACACAACATAGGTCGTCGAAAGGATCTCAAAAATCCGCCAAAGCATTAAGCCAGGGTTGCGGATGAAGCCAACTAAATTTTCAGCGGACAACAATTTACCAAGGGTCCATTTTATTTATATGTAAAAATAGTCAGTAATTAGTCATATAGAATTTCTTCTATTCTTTTTGAATTTTCACAGTACAAACTATATAATTTGTGAATAGTACTTAAAAATGGTCTAATCTACAGACGGATTTGTTCACTTCAACCGCCGTAACCATTCGATTGATTTATTTCTTCGTATTATCATGTGTTGTCCCTGCATCAATTTAGAAGAAGGTTATATAATGTTTTAATTTAAATTTGTGATTTGTTTAGGGGCTCAAAAAAATTTGCGATAATAGAAAACAATATGTTACTTTTTTAAGTCCAAAAGAAATAACTCAAATATAAGTTTTAAGTTTTCTTATATATGATACATCAACAATGCTAATACAAACCACTATATTACAAACTTATGTATAGCTTAAAACTGTGTCTATAATAACATGTTATGTATCATAATATCTAAATATAGTCACATAACACATTTAAACTGTATGCAATTCATCAATATGGACGAGTATTTGCATCACCCATCGGCCTAGGAGCATAATTACATACGACCCAAACATACTTATTTTCAAAACACCTAACCGTACCACAACCGAGTCGTGTCGATTGATTAGCCACAATCTGAGTGTAATGCCCACACACATCACTACATCTGTTGGTTGCATAATTGTAGTAAGGCTTCTCCGTAAACCAAAACTTGGTCGCGATTGGACCGCTCATTGTGTCCACAGGCTGAACCCACCCGGCAGCTATATTCTCTCCGTACATTCCATCGGTGGAATGCTTCATGGCACAGTCTTTGGAACGTACCATAGCGTATCTCTGTGCATGGGCAGCTAGTCTTTGGTCCCATACCAATGGAGCAACCCCGACCGCGGCTCGAATCTGGTTGTGAAGCCTTAGCGTTTCTCGCGGTTGGAGATCGTACATCGGGTTTACATTTCTCAAACCATAGATTTGAGTTAAGACTATGGAGAATAACGCTAATACGACGAAACTTTTATAACCACTAAACGACATTTTTCTCTCTTACGTGAAGATTTATTATCATATCCGTTTTCTGATGTTCTTCCTCTCCTTTTGTAACCTTCCGAAGACAAAACAAGAGAGCTCCGTGACTATTTTTGGGGTTCCAATATTCACCATCAAAAACCAAATAAAGTAGAAGACTAATTAGTTGTTTTTCTTTTCTTAAAATAAACATAAATAAAGGATATATGACTCTCTAATTTTAGAGTAACACATCAAGTATTATCAAAAGAAATATACATTCACGTGATTGTATAACTCTCGTGAGTTTTATCCATCCCCCGTGATTTGTTCTACGTAAACCATTTTAAAAGATTGAGATAACATTTTGTAATGTAGAGTGAAGTGTTGCACTAAAGTTCTATAATGATAATGACAATTTGAACATATATGCTGCATGTCAACGTTAAAACGATGTTTTTTAATTTGTAATTGATTGGATCTAATTGGTGTTTGATGACATGAACGTTTTATATATTAAAGAAATAAATCATTTTAGGGAATATTTTTGTTTGTTAAAGAAAACAGAGTTCGTCAGTCACGGAATTGAAACTTAACTAAACGTTTTACGTAACTGAGTTTGAATAGATCTCTTGCTTGTATATGAAGATTATCAAGACAAATATTAGAACAAATTCAAACTATAACACTGCGAATTTACGAGTTCATTTATTGATCTGATAATATGATAGCCTATGTATAGTATGTATCAGCTAATTCTCTTATGTTACAAGCTTTCGCTATCTAACGAATCGGAAATTTCTAGCACACCCGTGAAGAAACATGCACAAATACTTTTCACGTGAATAATATAGGTCGATTCAATAAGTAGAAACTCAATGTTGGTGAGATTGATATTATTCATGGCTGTGATATAAATGTAGGGTAAGGTAATGATATTTCTCCCACACAAAAAAAAAAAAAAAAAGATGATTCTTATAGATTTTTGGTTCATATTGCATTGATATGGATATAGTTTCGATCAAGCTCAACACTTGTTAATCTAAAATGTTGTTAAGACATAAAGTAGTAGCTAGTAATAAAATGTTCTTTAAACCACATGGCCATATTAATACGGACGCTGACCGATGTAATTCCCCGGAGGGTCATAGCTACAAATCACCCAAATATACTCATCATTCTTACATCTCACCGATCCACAACCAAGTCGAACCGAGTCACGCCACACGATCTGAGTGTAGTGTCCACAAACTCCATCTTCACCACCACACGTGTTGCTGTAGTAATCGTAATGTTCCTTCTCCGTCATCCAATACTCAGTAGCAACCGGACCGCTCATTGTTCCCCAACCCGCGGCTAGATTCTCGCCGAATGGTCCCGAGGAATGCTCCATGGCACAGTCTCTGGCTCGTTCCTGTGCGTAGTTTTGTGCGTACGTTGCAAGAGTTTCGTTCCACACCATTGGTCCAACTCCAACCATGGCTCGGGCCTTGTTGTGAACCAAGAGTGTTTGTTGCGGCTTGACATCACCGTTTTCGTTGGCTCGTGGCGGTTGAGCAGAAGTGTGATGACGATAGGCTTCAGTTAAAACGGAGAATAATGAGAGTACGGTGAAACTAAAACCAAAACACAACTTTTTATGCATTTTGGTCTTGTGTGTATAGTTGTTTTGGAACTTATTCAGATGTGGAACTGAAGATAACATTATCTTGGCTAATGTATATATAGAAGCTGCATTGGTGGGCTATGGAAAAAAATTGGAAAGTTTATCTTTTATGTTGAATTATAAAGTAGTGAAAATAATCCATAGATTTTTGAAAAAAAATAACTTTTTTAATTGTTGAAAATACCTTTAACATAGTAAAAATCTAGGAAAATAAAGTAGCATCAACTTTTTTATCACATATTAGATCGACTGAAAGACATATTTCATTATTTATAAGTTATCCAAAATCAAAATATAATTGCAAAGTAAAATAAGAGTTCAAAATTAAATACATTCCCATAATTTTAGCAAAAAGAAAAAAGCAATGATTCAAATACAAATCTAAAGTTTATAATTTTGATATCTTGTACAAAAGTCAAATCCCTGATGTACAAGAAAAAGTCATCTAAAGATAATTATTTCATTTTTTTGCACTCTAAAATTTTGTACTAAATTTGAAACATCATTTTATATTTTTTTACCTTTGGTTAAGTGCATTCCCATAATTTTGCAAGATTTACTGTTTGCTCGTCCATGAAACACATTCATCTAATTTTCTCACCATTTACGTTTTTCCATATCTGGTCCATCAAAACTGTCGTATTCTATTCTCAACATAAAAAGTTTCCATTTACCATAATCATCTCAAGAGCCGATTGTTCACCAATGCATGTTTTTCTTCATATGCCTTTTTGTGTAAAATGAATATGGTTTCTCTATTATGTGTGGAAGTCAAAGAACCTCTCCGTTGATGTGTAGCTCTTTAAACAACTTATTGATGACATCAACTGTTCGAAGTTTTTCACACATTTTAGCAAAAAAATTACATCGTTTATCCATTTTGTATAAAAAATATACATTTCAGCGAACGATGTAGAAATGTGGGAAGAAGTCAAAAAATTGAGGTCATCACTAAGTTATTTCAAGAGTTAGACATTAACATGGAGGGTCTTTGCCTACACAAAAAGGCATACGAAGAACAACATGCATTGGCTAAGTATGGCAAAAAGCAACAATAGAAAAGTACAATTGGATCATGAGACGCATCGGGTGTGGAATCTCTTGATGTTGAGCATAGTCAACGATGGTGTTGATGGATCAGATGAGGAAAAACATAAACGGTTAGAAGAGGAGAGGAATGTTTTCCATGGGAGAGCAAACTTGCTCAATGCTAAAATTAAATGTTTTCCCGTAATTTAGCTAGATTTATTGGTAGAAGAAAAAATGAGAAGTAAAAAAACATATAAATTAAGAGATGATCCCAAGGATTTGAGATTAACAAGAGTTTAGAATTGAAAATATTGTATAATGACTATCATAATCATAAGCTTTAGGTTACATATGTTTATATAGTAAAGTGGTTTCCTAAACTAAGATAGAACTAAATCTATACATATTTGTATATAATAAATATTACAATATCTTCATATTAAGTAGTGAATCTTTTGTAACCTTCTACAAAACTAGATTACCATATAATATATCTTGATATATAGCTCATATTATATAACAAAAATTACAATATCTTCATATTAATTTGTGGATCTTTACATATCTTTTTGTGGATTTTCTAGATCCTTCTATATAACTAGATTACCATATAGTATTTTATCTTAATATATAGCTAATGTTATACAGTAAATATTACAATATCTTCATATTAATGTGTGGATCTACAAAACTAGATTACCATATAGTTTATCCTAATATATAATTCAAATTACTTCATATTATTTAATAAATTATTAAATATTAAAATATCTTCATATTATAATTTCTATATATTTACGTTTCTTTTTTGTGGAGTTTCTAGATTCTTCTACAAAACTATATTACCATATAGTTTATCTTAATATATACTTAATATTATATAGTAAATATTACAATTTCTTCATATTAATTTGTTGATCTACAAAACTAGATTATTTTTTTTTTTTTTTGAATTTAATGTTAAATTATATTCAAAAGAAAAATATAAGCGTTTGTACAACTAGTGCAACATTTATATTGAAAAATTTATCGAAATAAAATTGACCAAATTCAGAAAAATCAACTTCTAGATCGGAACCAAGCTTGTAGTCCGTCATCGTAGCGCCTATCTCCCCCTCGGCGAATGGAAGATAATTGATCCCTAACTTGTTTGTCAATCCAAAGAGTGAGTTGATGAGCTGGTGTTGATGGTCCTCCATGTCGTCTTCCGTTCCTCTCTCGCCAAATTGCGTAGATAGTAGTTTGGAAGGCGTACCGCAGGAGAAAAGTAGTGACACGGTTTTGCCAAGGCGAAGAGACTTGATGAAGTAAAACTGGCCAACTTATCGTGTAGTTAGATTGGAGAAGGCCCTTTGCAATTGCTGCCCAGATTGCCGAAGAGTAGTCGCATGCAAAGAAAAGATGGTCCCGAGTCTCTACGCACTTATGGCAGAAGCCACACAGCCCAAAGAAACCCCGATCCCAAAGAAGCATATGATCACCTGTAGATAACCGATCATGAGCTGCCAACCAGACGCAAAAAGAGAAATCTTTGTCTTTTTACAAAACTAGATTAACCATATATATGTATAGTTTATCTTAATATATAGTTCATATATATGAAGATAAATTAGAGGGCACATACAACTATCTTACAAATGGATTTCTTTCTATATTATATTATAGTGTATTATAATCAGATTTCTTAAAATGGGATTAAACATATAATATAGAAAATAAAAAAAAAAAAGGTAAAAAAAGTTGAAGGCACAATTATGCGATTCTTTGTTGTAAATGTTTACTCGTAGACTCGTAGTCGTCGCCGTTACATTTCAAATACTTTAAATTAACCATAAAAGTCAGAAATAGTAATGGTCGACCAAAGAAAACTTAAGTCTACGTATAATAATCATTGTGATCTTATAAATTCAACACCCGTGATTTGTTCTCAGCTTCATCTTCGGGGAGTGATTCTTGACTTTTTTTTCATCATATTTTGGATGGTAAAATTCAATATTCGCTGATATATTTACTATAAATCTATAACCTTTTAAATAAATAAATAAAAGTTTTGGTTCTTCTTGCTCATATAGCTAAAATACACATCAAACATTGTTCTTCGATTTGAAAACAAAGATAAATCAGAAAGAAGAGACAAGTCGTATCTTTTGATTATGTGTGAGTTGATCAACTTAGGGATTTTTGGGAAAATAACAGATTTGTATTTATATCATGTTAGTTTTTTTTCTAGCTTTGTCAACCATGCAACATTTTATGTTTAAATCCTCATTTTAAACGGAAACTTAACTCTTTTCATCTTCTTTATGTTTATATTTACTAGGTAATGTCCCGCGCATATGCGCGAGTTGTTGTATATTTATTTAATTATTTTAATTTATTTATTACTTATAAAAATAGATTAAATAAATTTTAATGCTTATGACATTTTTACATGTTATTTATTTAAATCATACAATAGAAGCATACATCCATATCTTTTGAATTTATTCGTTGATTAATTGTACAATTAATCATTTTTTATAGTAATTTTCTTTAGTACTTTTCAGTATTTTTTGATAAAACAATAATATTGTTAATGATAAAAATAGAAATGATATTGGGAGAATTTAAAAAATACCCCTTTAAAAATACCACTTTTTAAATTTACCCCCTTTTCAAACTTTATCAAAACAACCACTAAAAATGTTGAAATTTATCCAAATATGTGTGTAAACTTATAAATATACACAAAAATTACCTTTATTTGTGTATAAAATTTTATTTATTCAATGTCTTACAAATTGGTTTGAATATAACAAAAAATATTTTGTTAAAATAATTACATACTTTGAAAATAAAATAAATATACATGAATATGTGAGAAAGAAAAAAAAATATAAAGTAAAACAATGAAAATGGTTTATTTAGCTTGATTTTCTTATGGTGCGGTGGTCAGAAATCAATATTTTTGAATCCCATCGATAAAGTAATTTCTTTATAGCCATAAAATATTATTATACAAATGTATTATACATTTAATAGTATAAAAAACAATGAAAAAATGTAGAAGAAATATAATTGAAAACAAAAGTTTTAACCAAATATATAATCAAGCTCTTACAATGATATCTTAATTGAGCTTTCAACCCATGCAAGAACATTAAAAATTAAACAAAGAAAATATTGAGAATATCATATATGGTGGAGGAGGATGTAAAAATGAGTATTTATAGGATAAATATGATGTAAGTTACAATTATAAAATAATTAAGTCAGAGGAGTTGTAATTATATTTTATAGTGTGTTAATTGAAGTTAAATGGAGGAAACAAATAGTCAATTGAAGGGTTATATAATTTAAGTTACAATTTAATAGTAAAGTGTGGATTTCAAGTATGAATTAAAGTATATGACTAAATGTGTTAGATATTTGGTTTAATTAAAAATAAATATTATAATTAAAAAATAAATGCTAAATGGACCAATAAGGAGAGAGTGAAACCTTAAAAATTCCCAAGAAATAATTTTATTTTTACTCTTTTTTTATATTCCTCTTAATTTAAGTTATATTTCTAGGTTTAATTATATTTTTCATCCTTGTAGTGTATACATAGATAGAAAATGGAATATCAAATTGTTTTTTAGATAGGAAATCAAGTATAAAATTCAAAGTTAAAACAAATTATAATGTTCTTTGTATTATTACATGTTGAATCACAAACTAAATATAAGGATCATTATTCTTAAAAGAATGTCTTACAAATTGGTTTGATAATTATATAACAAAAAGTTTATTTTGTTAAAAAATTACATACTTTTGAAAATAAATTAAATATACATGAATATGTGAGAAAGAAACAAACATCCAAAGTAAAAGAATGAAGATGGTTTCTTTAGCTTGATTTTCTTATAACCATAAAATATTATTATACATATGTATTACATTTAAAAATATAAAAAAAACAATGAAGACATAAAGAAATACATAAAAACAAAAAATAAATAAAATTGAAAACAAAAGTTTAAACTAAATAATTAATCAAACTCTTACAATGATATTTTAAATGAGTTTTCACCCCATGCAAGAACTTTTAAAAAAAAAACAAAGAGAATAATGAAGATATGAGATTTGGTAGAGAATGATGTGAGAATGGCTATTTATATGATAAGAAGTGATGTAAGTTACATTTTTAAAATAATTAAATTAGAGGAGTTATAATTATAATTTATAGTGTGTTTAATTGGAATTCAATAAAGAAAACCAATAGTCTTTGGAAATTTATATAATTTTCAGTTTCATTTTAGTAGTAAAGTGTGAATTTAAAGTATGAATTAATGTATATGATTAAATGTGTTTTTTTGGTTAAAAATAAATATTATATTTTAAAAAATAAATACAAAATGGAACAATAAAGAGAGTGGAACCTTACTTTTATATATATGATTTTAAATAATTTTCCACCGATAAGCCTTATAAAATTTGTTGTATGATATATGATTAAGTCCTTTCATTTTCTTTGCCATTTGATTATAATTTATAGTGTAATTAAATTTTGTATTGAATGATTGTCATAAACATTTATTTATTTATTTATTTTGTTAAATGATATATGATTAAGTCTTTTCATTTTCTTTGCCATTTGATTATAACTTATAGTGTAATTAAATTTTGTATTGAATGATTGTCATAAACATTTATTTATTTTTTATTTTTTTAAAAATTAAAGCTTTAAATATTTTTCCACCAATAAGGAGAGAGTGAAACCTTACTTTTATATATATGATTAGAATCCCACATCGACCATGGAAGAAATCTTCGGGTAATCATTCTCCTTGAGCTCGCTAAGCCACATTCCTAATATGATATTAGAACCCATAGCAAGATCCAACAAATAATTTTCCACAAAAATAGTAACTCACTTATGTTGTCCATGCAAGAGGCATGTCTTCTTGTATTTCCAAGATGTTGGGGTTTAGAAAATTTCTATGTTGGAACGTTTCCCACCTACATCTCGAGAAAGGCTATTAAAAATTTAGAATCCCACATCAATGATGGAATAGTTCACTATCATCACTGGTTCCTGAAAAACTTAGCTGTAGACCCAAAATAGATTGCAAAAGAAGCAAAAATATTAGACTAAGTTTGCTTCTTCACATCGTCAAGAGCCCACAAACTAAAACTAATGCCCGCTAATTTCCCTTGGTACTTTGCTAGGTAACTTAATGTTTCTTCAGGTATTTTGATTTCACCTAAATGCTCTAACGAAAATCAAAACTAGCCACTAAAGTCTATCAGAGTCCATGGCTCTATGTCCTAGCTTCATAATACACAACTCCACTAATGTATACACCATTTCCATATGGAATATAATTGGATATACCACTTTCGACCCGCCTCCACGGACAAGAAGAAGATTGTCTACACTCTACACCCCAATTTGGCATTTTATATACATCGTGTTCGAAAACAAAATTACTCCATGGCTTCGTGTCTTCGTGATCATGCGCAACACCTTGTGTTGATCATTGCTTGGGTCGGATCCCAAGTGCATATAACACTTCATTTTATCAGGATATCAAACATGTGGTCTTCGGGTAAATGTTATGACTTCTCTTGTAGTTGGATTACATACCATGAAGGCATGAACTGACGATGACGAGAACAATGCATGAAGCCACGAACAGACTTATGTGGAAAATTTATATATTGCGAATAAGTAGTTATGGACAACATACAGATTAACTCATGATACATAAACATAAGTTATGTGGTAAGCTCTTGTGGCTGTGTTACGGTTTGGTACCAAAGCTACAAAATCCTGGTAAGATTTAAAATTCAACTAGTTCCCTAAAAGAGGTAGGCTTTGCACACAGATAATTCATTCATACCCATGGTCCGTGGAGCAGCAACAGTTTCACATTAATTTATACCCAAGGTTCTTGGTGCAGCAATGGTTTCATGGGCTCTCATCGATCTCATCTGGAACATGCAATTTCTCCATTGCAGCCTGTTTTAGACAATAATAACCAGTTTACGCTATGAATGCCTATCACTCGACTCTAAAAATAATTCAAATTTAGAAACCGGACGAGTCTGTTTGTTGTGTTTTTGAAAGACTCAAACCTTTATTGCAGCAACGTCAGTTGCAGGCGGTTTCATATCCAAAGCTAGACCGAAATGAAGCATGGCTTTATCGTGCATGTTTCGCCGCTTATAGATCCTGCCCATTAAAGCGTAAACGCTGCTCTCAGAAGGCGCATACTCTTTGAGCTCCTCAAGGACTTCTAGGGCTTCATCTAATCTTTCTAAGCAGACAAGTATGTTAGCTTTCTGGTACATTGGAAGAGGGTTTTTTCTGTCTGCTACTATAGCTTGCTCCATTATCTCTAGTGCTTCCTCACTTCTCTGTTAACACAAAACAAGAAAAAGCATTTAGTCATTCTTTAAAGATAGTTTTTCTTGTAGACCTTATTAAATGAAAGTAATCAAATAACCTTTAAGGCATGCAAAGCTGTCCCTAAATAAGACATTATAACAGAGGAACTCGGGTTTATTAGGAAGGCCATTTTGAAGTGATGCTCTGAGAACTCTAACTTCTCTTGGCGTAGATATATCATTCCAAGCCCGTACCATGCGTTATAGTGTCTTGTATCTACACGAAGTGCGTTTTGGTAACTTTTCATTCCGTTTTCAAAATCTTCAAGAGTTGTGTATCTACAGAGACAAGTAAAGATAGACAGTGTCACTTAGACAAACAACCAGAACACTTCAAGCACATTGTACAAGATGATCAAATCGATAGAGGCTTTCTTACTCGTGGCCACATAAGGTATGAGCATATGCAAATCTTGGATTCAGTTGAACAGCTCGTAGGAAATTCTTCAGTGCTGTCTCATGGTCCTTTTGCAAGCTATAGCAATTCCCCATAGCACACCTATATAATTGATTATTCGCTTACTTCTTCAATTAATAACAATAAACGAAAACTTAAATCAGAAAACAACTTCGACAAAAGTTACCAAGATTGGGGAGCTAAGCGATCGGTTGATATTAGTTCCTGAGCTAAGTAACTCAGCTTCATATCTTCCTTCAAATGCTGCAAAAAAAAAAATTAGAATACATGGGATATTTTCCAGGAATTTTCAACCTTTCCTGAAACTAAAGTAAAATATCAAAGGTTGAGTTTCATCACAGACTCAGATGAGACTGGATGTTTACTTACGTAGAGGACCGTAGAGTATATATCCATTCCTTCTAAGCAATAAGGAGAAGCCTGGCGGGCAAGACGGAATGCTTTTTCAGCTTCTAAATAGTCAATTAACTCAAAGTATGCTTTCCCGACCTGCATTTAACATAATATATGTATATAAACCTTCAACAATAACTATCACAGGCCACCAGACTAAAACTGGTACAGGGGTTTTTTTTCGAAACTTCTGTCCACGTTAGTCATTACAAAAAGTGTATATACACAATAACAGAAAACTAAATAAGATAGTTCCTAAAACGGTTGTCCAAATAAAACTTGTCCAAGCTATATCCATACATGGCAGTCTAAAAGAGAAAAGAGTCACTAATTTACCTGGGAAAGAACCCATCCTGTATTATAATGCTTATGTGGAAGTTTCATATACATATCCAGTGCCTCCTAAACCATCCAGAAGCAGAGGGATACAACAAATTAGCCAATATAAGTTCACCTCACCTTGTATTAGTCAAGTGAACAAAACAATGTCTACCTGACACCTGTACATGTACGAAAGTCTACACCCTTCTCCAAGTGTCCTAAGGAGTCTTAAAATTTCCGAAACACCAATTGTGATTCTTTGGGCGTTCATTGTTGTACCACCAATCGACATTGTTTCATCTTCTTGATCACAGGATTTAGCATCATTGGATGCCATAGAACCAGTCGTTGAGGCAGTATTAGGCCTCGAATCATCAAAAGGTTCCCCACGAACCCCTAGCCAATCAGAATGACAACATTTGGGTATTACAAACACGCCGACACCAAAATAGAAGGCATGATAACAATCACAACAGGCCAGATTTCGAACAAAATAGTTATATAGCGCATGGAATGTAACAACCTTCATCTATGTTTTCATTTGCCCAGGAGTGTCCCTTCCGAAGTGTTACAGAACGAAGTGCCAAAGAACTCAATTTAGAACCTCCCAAATACTTGGAAGCATTGCTCACATTTCCACTTACTGTTGCAACACTTGAATTTGTGTTTGCCCCTGAATCAGCAGACAGTCTAGAGCTCCGTCGTGGACCAGAATCAGAAAATAGCCTGCCAGAAATCTGCAAACAAAAGAGACATGCACTCATGGTAAGACAGACTATTAAAGAGTAAAGTAAAGATCAATAAATCAAAACTATGTAGAGCAGTACAGATATGTGAATACTACCTTACGTAGCTTCCCTTCATCTACAAACTTTCTTCTGGGTGCTTGAAGAGTCGAGTTTACTGTGGACTTTGGAGAGTTGTCAGTAACAAGAGAGTTTGGGTTCGCAACAGCCGGCTGAAAATTCCGGAAAAGTGGTGGTGGCGCTATACCAGACAGCTACAATTTCAAAAATACAAAAAAAAATAAAGCAAATAAAAAATCTCATTTACAGATGTTAATATTCAGATAACTACAAAGGTTGATAAAATTAAAGTGCCAAACCAAAGACACTGAAAGAGAATCACGACCCCACTTTTAATAGTCAAAAGATTAGACTAACTATTCTTTTGACATAAGAGATATAAAATGACAGATGCAAACATTGTGAAATCACTACCCATGATGCATTAATCCCGTAAGTATTAAAGAATGTGTAATCAACAGGTGGAGGGAGTTGCATAGTTGTACATAAAAAGGAGTGTGACATTACCTGTGCAGCGACTGGCGAAGGCGTATTATAGAATGACGTGTTCGAAACACCTCCATTAAGTCCATGAGAATGGAAATTTCCAGAGATATCTTTAAGACCATGGTTTTGTGTGTGTTTAGACTGCCTTGGACTATAATCTTCAGAGCTCATGTTTTTAGTAGAAATCGAATTACGTTCCTCATTGCACGTGTTTAAGCCGAGAGAAGTTGACAGTTGTTGCATGTACTGCTTTTGAATGGAGAGAGCAGCTGTTTCACCAAAAACTGCAGTTGCTTCCTCAGCAGCACCTGAAAAAATTGAACGGACAGAAAAGTATTAGAGAACCATAGCAAATATCAAATGTGCCAAGTATGCATAAAAGGTATTCTGTTCACCTAGTATACATAATTCCTCATATGCGGCCCAAAGTAGAGGGTCTATTGTCAAAGACTGTTTAAACTGTTGAGCAGCATTCTTCCTTCTATCAGTATACCTGAAAGGTCACTATCATATATGAGATATCATCTCATCGAAGACATTCAGAATCAAGGAAAATGCATAGAGAATAAAAAACGAACTTGTAAATAAGTCCAAGAAGGTAATGGCCTGCTGCACCATTTGGGATCTGCACTAATCAGAAGCCTGTTGTTATCTCGACTGAACTAAGTCAATAAGGTCCAGATACTGACACACTGTATATAATATGAGATGCAATAAGCAGATAAAGGCAATATACCAGAGAACATTTAATACCTCCGCACCAGGTTCATTAACAGGGCAAAGTGCAGATTCAGCTTCATTGAGAAGGTCCATCTGGAAGCATGATAACGCGAACAAGTACCGGGACTGAGCCATTTGTGTCCCTTTACATAATATAAAACGAATAAAAAGATGATCAAAACAACCTAAAAAAAGAAGGCGCAAAATTCTGATTAAAAGGCTAGCAAGCAACAAGTCAAGAAACCAAGCCACGCACCCTTTAACAGATGATATGCACTGTAAGCTTGGTTATTCTGTAGGTAGCTGGTGGCTAATAGCTGCAAATTAACCTGCATATGAGGAAAAGTCAGAAAGTTATTAAAGAAAAAGGCCTCAAAGGCTAGTCTTTTATTGACACACTTTCAAAATTAACTGAACCTAACAATCGGAAAACCGCTACGAATGTTGAAACTAATCCAGAAAAGGCTGAATGAATGAATACTTTTCTCAAGTATTATTGACGCTGTATTAACACAAAATTTAAAAACAAAGCTTGAAATAAGCCCAGAGACTTTTCTCTAAGAGTTGACTCATAGCTAAGTTCCAAGGATAATAAAAACTTAAACTTGAGATCATATATGGACAAATTCATTTATTTCCGAAATCTAAGAGAGACGCAACCCTCAAATTGCAATTATTCCAAAGACCAAATCAGTAATGAGAACAGCTAGTAGAGAAAACAAATTGCAACGAATTCACCTCCCAATTGACCCGAGAATCAACACATAGATCGCGGAGCAAAGGGCTTAAAAGGTGATAAACCAAAATCGATCTCGAAGAACACACAGTGAAGCTATCGAATTCCAAATCCAAAAAATGATGCACTTACGAAGAATCCATAGATACCCAGACGAATTACAAACCCAAAAATCTCTATTTGACCGTTCCAACAGCTTCGATTTACAGAATTCGTAGAAAGAGAGCTAAAAAAAAGAGAGTGAACGAAGAGGGTACCTCGGAAGGGAACTCAGCGCAGAGACGCTCGCACATGAAAATAGCATTCTTGTAGACAAAGTGACGAAGACTGCTGTGTACACAGTCCACAAGCATAGCTTCCATAGTTGTCTTCCTCGAGAGAGAAAGAGAGAAGAGAAGAGAGAGAGAGAAAGGAAGAGGGTTTCTGTTTTTTTTTTCCTGGGAATTAATTTATTTTCTTACCCTTTGGCTTTGAGATTATTTTTTGAAGTCGTGATTTCAAATTTTGAGCCGGCACGTGCGGTACTCTGTTTTCAAACCATTCGGCACGTGACAGATCCATTAAGCCTCAGCATATGGGCTGAGTCCCTTTCAGCTTTGGGCTTGGTCAGCTATTGGGCTTTGTAATTGACCCGTTTCTTTCTTGATCAACAAACTTTCTCCTTAGTATAAGTTGAATAGTTTTTCTAGGGTTTGTGTTGTTTACTTGTTCGGGCGGCCACCATGAAAAGACAGCATCAGAGAGATGAAGACACCAATGGAGTTTTGTATTATGACTATGAAGCTTTGAGAAAAACATCAAGTGGCAGCAGCAGCTTTTTGACGATGAGTTTTGATGTTAGGGTTTAACGGTTTCTTGACATTGAAGCACCACAAGAAGAGAACAACAATTACTTGTTTCATCGAAAACTAATAAACTACAGAGGTAAATTAGCGCTTTTTTCTATCAAGAATGATAATAGTTATAGTTTGTGCATTCTTGATGATATTAAGAAGCAAATTTTGGTTGACCAAGACTGGCGATATTTCTCCTTCTCTTTGTGATTCATTACGTAATCACGAACTAATCACATGCGGCACTACTGATGCTGGAGACATATGTTTTGTGCCGCCATTACCAAAGGATGCTACCGAGATTTTCTTCTACGACTTGAAGAAGAACAATGTGAGAAGAAGAGTTTTAGGTGGAGTCATTACAGATCAATATATTATGCGTGGTGGCACCACGTTTCGGTGTTTGTCTAGATTATGTGACCATGTAGACAATCTTGTTTCTTTCTAATTTAACTCAAAGGCTGTTTGATCATATAGACAATGACAGTAATTACCGTATTTGAATCACTGTTGACATTAAGATATCTAATCAGATCAACAAGACCATCTACCATAGGTCGAAACCCTAAACAGCAAAGGGAAGAGATAACATGCGGAAAGACCATATAGTTACGGCAAATCAAGGTTGTTGAAGAACTTGTCTACCATGACCAAACAAAACAAACCCTTTCTTTCTTTTCAAAAACAACATGACATCCACCATTGGTTTGGTTAAGAGTTAAGACTGTCCTATACCGTTGGTGTCCCAGCTCCAAAAACCTATGTGACAGACTTCAATAGTTCCCTCTCACAGTCTCACTCTGGAGAAACTCTCATTCTTTGCTTTTACTAGACAAGGAATTAACGACATTTTTATGTATTCATTTATAATCTCGTACGTCAATTCATAGTCTCCACTCTCCACTTTCAAATCCGGACAAGTGAAACAATTGCATGGGACAATTGTTCGGAAATTTGATTTCATAAACTGTAACATGTCTCCCACTACCATATTCAAATATGGACAATGCATACTGTTAAAGAAAAAAAGTTATATACATATATAATGACATAAAATTAAGGTATATGATTTTAAAATCCCTGTAAATTTGTAATTCAATATGTATTTGACAAAATTGGATTCTAGCTATAGTTCAATCATTGACAACCCACCACGTTATCTCCACCCTAAGTTTTAAATTGGTTATATTTAAATCTGTAGAAACAGTCCAAAACAATATAAAAGACCTCGACTAGCCAGCCAAGTCATATAAATTAAAAATACATTCACTAGTTTTATAGGTTTTCTTTGAATATAAATAACACAAGATAACGCGTAACACTCTAACCTTAATACTGTATGTTATAATTAAGGATATATGAGGGGTTGTTTTAGCATAGCAAGACCTCAAGACTCTTCCTTGCAAGTTGCAACAAAATGGATCAAAATCTCGCACAAAGATGCTGTCTCTCTGATCCAGCTCATCCTCACGCCCTTCGCCGCCAAGACAATCCTCGTCCTTCAGAATGCTTTAGTTGCGGACCACTTGGCGGGAGTGACGACAACTGGAATGATTGGCATTACTATTGCGACATCTGCAAGCTCGTGTTCCACGAAGGTTGTGAAATCTTCCCCCTACGTCTGAGACATCCTTACCACCCAACCCACCTTCTCTATACCACCCTTAGGTTTTCAGAAACCAATATATTATCATTCGAGGGCAATACCCCTCTAATGGTCTACTCACTTGCATCTATGCTTGACCAAAACGTTGTATACGAATCCAACAACGCTTGTGACTGGTGTGGTGAAAACCTCGGTAGTATATTTTATCGCTGTATTGAGTGTGATTTTCGTCTCGATATGGACTGCATGAGAGAAGATCCTCCTTTTACGATAACAGACTCAGAGAGCCATCAACATCCTCTCACCTTATTTGCTAGACAACTCGTAGACACTTGTAGTGCTTGTGGGTTGGGTGGAAAAAAGGAGCTAGGTTATGCTTGTGAGCCATGTAACTATTTCGTCCACAAAAAATGTATCGTTCTACGTACCACATGTCATAGATCAAACACCTCATCAAAACCATCTTGCTGATAATACTCCATGTCTTCCACCATAAATAACATTGCCATATGGAGTTAGTCATGATGAAAGCAATTATGAGGATATAACGAATGGAGAAGAACTCGAGGAAATCGTAGAAGTGCACCATAAGAATCAACCATAAGATATTGCGGTATTTAAAGAAGTTTTTTTTCTGTGTGGTTAAACTTTGGAGAATGTGGTTACATGTTGGACAAAAAGATGTGCTATCATTCGTTTCTATACTTCTTGGATACATTTATTAAGAGTTGTAGTAATTTTACAATTGTTAATCAGATAAAATTGAAAAAGAATGATGAAAATCAAAGGTATTAAGTATACAAAAATTATAACAGTTGACAACATGTAATTTACAAAGCCGACAAGCTTTGATTAGTTCAAAAGACGAATATTTCACTAAATTTGTCCTACTACTTTCTTGTGTACAAGTAAATTAATTTGCCAAATACCAAACCGTTAGCCGCTTGACCAAAAATAATACAGTACTGTATTCCACATTTCAAACTAAACCGGCGTATACCACTAAAATCACCACTTGTTCCAACTTCCCAACTCTCGATAGTCATACCACATACTGTATATAAACCGTGTTTTGTACCACTTCTCAGGTTAGCTTCCTCGGCAAGTTATAAGACTTCTTCAGAAACTTAGTAGCAGACTCATCATAACGGTAACACAATACTCTTAAAAGTGTGTTTGGTTCTGTTGGACTCCACGGACCAGAAGTCGGCGGTAGCGGAAGCTTCCCTCTGTCAGAACCATGATTCTCAAGACACACTGCTTTAAAGCGTTCAATCAAAGAATCTGTATCAGTGCGCAGCAGAGGAAGTATACTCTTGACTGTTGTAGAAACCTTCTCGATTAAATCCAAAGGCAATCCGTCTCCATTTGACCAGAAAAGATCGCATAGAAACTTGAAATCCTCCTCCACCGCAGCAGAGTCTTGAACTGTGAAGCCACGTGATGGTCCACCTGCGAGGAGGACCAATAAGAACCCGTCGAAAGAAGCTCTCATGATGTCTGAAATGACTCTGGTTCTGACTCTGTCGTGAACCGTTGAGGAGATGATCTCAAGGCACCGTTCGAGCTCTTGAAGAAACGGCTCTATCCTCGAGGAAGGAACTTCTCCGACATACAGACCATCCCAGAGAACGTTGCTCAGATCGTGGAAGACAATCTTGTAAGCAGTTGCTTCAGACAATTGCTGTATTCCTTTCGAGCAATAACCGATCGACTGTTCAAAGATTTTACCTTTACCATCCAAAGACGCAACTTCAGAGTCTGGAAGACGGTTCAATGTTTTTCTCCCCGATGATTCGATCTCCGTCCTGATAAACTGCAGAGTGTTGATTCTACAACAGAACTGAATTATTTCTGCTGAATCATTACTCGTCGCGGGGTGTGATTTTCTCCTGTGAGAAGCTACCATTGGCTTCTCCTTTTTCTTAAATACACCATGTAGTCTCGACCCAACCGTGCATCTTGTTAAAGCGGGCAAAGCGGGTAGAAACGTATTCCGCGAGCCTAATCAATTCCATAGAGAAAAATCAGAAATTCCATAAGTGAAATCAACAAAGCATGGGATTCATCATTCAAAATACCAGACTATTGAATCTGCATACCACAGGAAGATTTCGCCTTTGATACATAATGCTGCATACATTTGTCGAGACCTGATGTCAGCTCAGGAAGTAAAACTGGATGCATAAGTATTGGCAACAAGAAAAACGCTTCCAACGTCTCATCTACCATCCTCAGTACATCCACTGCAGAGGGAGCGATGCCAAGTTTATTCGATTTCGGATTCCATACCTGCAATAGAAAGTTACACAACCAATCAATAAACCCTTACAAAGAACCAAAAAAGGAAAGATGATTGAAGTCGTTAGCTACCTCTTGCTGGAGATTACGGTCGATCCACTCCTTTAGCCTATCGACTCGGGTCTTGATCCACGATTTCACAAGATTGCCAATAACGACTTCTGCTTCAAAAGGAGGCATCTCTCTTATTACCGATTTTCCGCCATCTTCACTATCTACTGCATCTTGAACTGCAATCTGCACCAGATCCTTCTCAAGCTTATCTGCAGCGGTGAGTACTCTTATAGCATCCGGCGTCAACTCAGTAATACCAGACACAAATTTCTTCAATTCAGTTCCATAGCATGAATGAAGTGTAGCTGCAGCCACGCCAGCTGCCAGAGGATGCCAATTCTTTAAGACTGGACTAAATATCGCCTTCTCGTTGAAAGCTAAATGACCAATATCCTCTGCAAGAATCGCAAGAGCCGGAAGATTGCTAGTGTTCTGACGGGATTTTGATTTCTTGCTATGTTCCACCATCCTCTTTGTCTAATACAACCAAAACGTAGAAAAAAAAAACTACATAAATGTTCGCAAGTACAAATTACAATCTACAAAACAAGGTAAAATAAACAAACCTGTGAAAAAGCCATACGCAATGATGATCTAATATAAGTATCGACACGATCACGCCCTGAATCAACATGCTTTTTCTTCCTCCTATACTCGCTAGAAGTATCTTCACCTAGTACTTTAGCTACCAAAATCCCCAAAGAAACTGTAGTTTCAAGTGTCTCAACGTTGTCGATATTGAAAGTATCATGGTAAGCAAGAAGTCTCTTCTCAGCCCAATCCACAATCAAACTTAAAACAGAACTCAAGATCTTTGAATACTCAGGATCATTTGTCTCCTTGGCATCATTCTCAATTTCGAGTATCAAGTTATGAGCAGCTACAAGCAAGTCATTCTCCACTTGCCCGGTTGAAACATATCGGTTGAACAACACCCAGAGAAAACAAACATTGTGAATCATCTGATTCATACCCAAGACAGGCCATGTTTTCTTTATAAGCTCTAAAACTTCATCTACTTCTTCAACAATCAATAACTCATCATTCACATCGAAACAGGACTCTAAAAGCATTTTATAGATTCTAAGATTCAGCGGAAACCCGTCAGCCCAATGACAAGTCTCGGAACCAATCCCATTGTTGTTTGGCCGACTAGCAAGAGACATTACTAAACTCCTAAGATTCTGCGTCTCTCCCGTGATCTTCCCAGTATCTAATGGCCTCTCGAGACCCGACCGGATAATCTGCTTAAGCTGTTGAACAGATTTATCGGATTTACTTAACGGCACACAAGGATATAATATCAAACCGGCTTCAAGAAGCTTCAAATTTCTTCTCTGCCATGATTCATACTCCTCTTGGTCGGGAAAGTCTGAAGCTTTAAGCTGCTGCAAAAGCTCAAGAGGTAGCACCATCATCTCCACACGCCTCCCAAGCTAAAAATCAAACCACAAACGTCAAAGCTCAATCTACTAAAAGTAACTTAAAGTATCCGTAATTAACGATAGATTAAAGCTCAAATCCAAGCAACAATTTACTAAAATTAACCCAAGTATCAGTAATGAACTACAGACTTAGCATTAAAAAGCTCAAATTCAAACAACTCTTCTTGAGAAAAACATAAAATTGCTACCTTTTGCCCGAGAAAAATCGATTTTTTAACAATGAGAAACGTACCTGACCAGAAGCGATCCTGAGAAGAGCTCTACGAATCCTTGAATCGATCTGCTCCGAAATCCGCATTTGTACCCGAACTAACTCACCCACGGTGACAGATTTCTTACTCCGATCCGGTTGACCCGACGATGCTCCTCCTCCTCCTCCGTCTCCGTTTCGTTTCTTCATCCCCAAGGCCTTCTTCACCTTGCTCGCAGCTGTCGACGTCAGAGATCTATGAAGCGACGGTGAAGGGGTTAACCCCGCCGTCGCCGCACCGCTGCTCCGATCAGATTTGGGCGATTGAGGGATGTAAGTGAGCGGACGGCTTCCAGTGCTCCGGCAAGCAGCGACTAAGATCTCGTAAGCGGTTTCTCGGAGCTCCGAATCAGATAAATTAGGAGCTGGATCGCCAAATGGAGAAGGCAACGATTCCATTTCCACTTCGAATTAACCCCAAACCAGGAAAAAAAAAAAAAAGAGAAGATTTTTAGATCAAAGTAAGAAGCTTTATACTCAAAACCCTTCTCTCTTGTTGTACTAAAGGTTTAATTTTTTTTGTTGGGGGATGATGAAGCTCGAGTTCAAAGAAACGACAAGAGAATATTGCGGAAACAATTAGATCAAAGGGTAAGAAACAATCATTGATTCATTCTTCACCAAAAAAACAAACAAAACTGCTCAGAGAGAGATAAAAGTATTATTAAACTTTAATTGTTTTTGTTCTTGAGAAATAAAAAACAAAAGTATATAATACAAAAAAAGATGAAGAATTTGGTGTTGCCCAGATAATGATTCTTGCTTGAGGTTAAAGAATGAATTTTAAAAAGAAAAAGAAAAAAAAAGCAGACAAAATTGTAAAACCAGACGACAAATTGGAATTAGAGAGAAGAAGATTTGAGTTGAGACAGGTGTTTGTCTTTGGTAACATATGCACATGTACAGCTGAATTGTATTTTCTAATTTGTATATAATTATCCCTTTCTTTTTAATTTTATTATGAGATTAGGGAGTGTTATTAATGTTATGATGGGAAATAAAATTAACTCGAAATTCATATGGGTATTAGTCTCATTCGTTTGGACTTGGAAGAGATCAAATATGTTTTCATTTAATTACTTCCTTAATCGCATGTTGATATTTGACATATAACTAGATTTAAATTAAAAATTAACCAGCATGTGATTCATTCATCCTTTGGAGATTCGAACTAGAATAACTAATTAAGTAGCACACACCACATCCTTTGTAATGGATCTTTATGTTCGTTGGACGTAGTTGAATAAGGTTATTGGAAGACAAATTCAATAATGTCATTATCTTTGTGAAAGACGAAGACTTTGTAGTTTGTACCATTCTGTATCTTCTTCTTCTAGAGTTCATATTCGTGGAAATTTTCAATATTACGCACCGCAAATTTATTAAGATTTGACGACATTTTCACACGGCAATAACTAAGTACCAATTCAACTAAATATTTAGGCTATTCTTTTTAATTTTTGGGGGTCAAGTAACGAGATATTCTTAAATATAGCCATGTAGTGGTGCGGCGGTTGTTGACCATTGTTTAATTTATTCTTCTAATCATATACTACTACTGTATTTGTTCCTTCGTTTTCGAAAACCTATCACTAAAGAGTACAACACAATAATGATTGGATTGGTAATCATTGAAGCTCTCCAAAATTTTACTTTTAAACAATATTTAACATATTCGAGAGCTTGCTTAAATAAACTAAAACAATTAACCCGTTTTGTACACACTAGTTTTGATCAATGTTACATATTTTCTATCATTTTGATTTTTTGTTTAACCAACCTAATTGTGGATGTTGCATTTTTATATCTATGCACGGTGCAGTGCATGTACCATTATGTTTGGCAACATGAATGAGACAATCTTTCGTCAGTTCGTGTAGCATATTCTGCACCAACTTCTGCGTGCGTGCGATATGCATTTTTATAACATGTCACATATCTAGAAATTATTTTGTAAGTTTTTTTCTGTTTGCGGAGTGTATAGGGTTATATATAAGCTGTAGGAACAAATCTCGAACAAGAAGCCAATACATTATTTTTTTACTATATTGTAGGTTTTGTTAGTTCTCTACTTCGAGTCTTTTATTTCACTATAACTATAGGTTATACCGTTATAGTATTTTGTTCTACTATTAGCTTTTAATTAGGATATGGAAGACAATTTTCTTGTTCTATTTCAAGATTTCATTAGTCATATACAGTATATATTATTGTCATTTTTCTTAAATAAACTTAAAAACCAAATAATTAATCTTTATCACTTAAACTAGATTTGGCTTAATTTGAATAATTTATTTACGATCCAAACAACTTAGAACTGATCTAAGACCTTCAAAAGTTGATCTAAAATTTTATTTGGATTGATTTTGGTACATAATATTATTCCTTAACAATAATATATATAAAAATCCAAACCAACCCTTAGAACAAACCGAAGAAAAATATTTTGTATAGTGAGATGTGACTAATGTAACTTTTTAATTTACACAGTATAGTATTTTGCCCCAAAGAAAAATAATTGGGTTAAAAAGGAAAACAAATAGTAAATAATTAATGGATTAGGGTACGGGTTAAAAACGGAGTGTTTGTTTCCTCGGCATATAAATTGTAGGATCTACCATGTAAAAAAATATTCAGGGTTTGTATAAATTACTTTTCTATCAGAATTAACAAGTTCAAAGTCTAAACAATGTCTATGCTTCTTAGACATGTATGGAAAGAAGCCCTTGTAAGCTGATCTCCTCGATCTCTCTCTCTATATATATGTCTATGTTGAGTTTTATGCTTTAGTTGGTTAATGATGGATGATTGATTTTTATATGTTTTTTTTTTTTGGCAGGGACGAAACCATAGCCGTCGGTTCTCATCTTCGTTATGCACCAATCAGCCTTATCTCATCCTCGGGGGAGATTATTGTGGGGTTGATTTGATCAAGGGTGATAACGTTGGGCACCTCGAGTATTATGATCCTTGTAAAGGTGAAGTCAAGGTTTCGGAAAAGATAGTGCCTATGGAGTTTCTGGAGTTAATGGGAAGGATTGGATCGTCTCATGGTTGGGTAGCTTCTTTGAACACACGTGATGCGTCCATGTCTCTCATAGATGATCTTAACCCTACCACTTCACTAGATTCATACCCAAAACGTATTTCACTGCCTCCTTTTGTCACTTTGCCTTATTGCCAAACCCAACTTGTCTCTAACGTGGCTATGTCGTCCGCTTCTCCTGAACAAGAGGACTGTGTTTTGGCTGTCAAGTTCTTTGGACCTCAGCTCAGCTTATGCAAGCCATGTTCCGGTCCGAATACGAAATGGTTCAACATCAGAACCCCAAATAGGTTTTTCAACTCCCAGGTCATGTACTCCAGAAGAAACCAAATGTTCTGCATGGCCGCTTCTGGAGGCCATTACACGGGATCATGGGATCTCCACAAACATAGGCATAACCCTATATTGAACCAGTTGAAGTTGCAAAACTTTCCCAAGTTGATGCAACCGGAGCTAGGACTGTTGGATTCATGTTTCAGGAGGGAAGACTTGGTGGAGTCACCCACCGGTGAATCCTTTCTCGTTAAATGGTACGACGACGGAAGCAGCAGCTATAGTGATTCGGAAAAGTCGAAAACCAACAAGCTTTTCTTGGTGTTCAAGATAGACGAGGAAGGTAATGCTTGTTACACTCAAGATATTGGAGATCTTTGCATTTTCTTGTCCAAGTCTGAGCCTTTCTGTCTACATGCAAGCTTGTACTCTGGCCTCACTCCTAACTCGGTCTACTTCGTTGGCTTCGACGACATAGGAGTTTGCAATCTTGCCACTTCCACCGTCCATCAGATTCCAAATATTAATCCCGACAATTACCCGTCCATGACTACGTTCTGGCTTCATAATTAGACTAGCTAGCTAGCTAGGTATTCATCTTTGCTTAGATTTTATTCCTCGACCTGTCTTCTTCTTTTTTCCAACATTCTTTGATTTGGTCTGTTTTCAGAATTGCCTCTTTAATTAGTCAATTATGTCTGAACAATTTTTCTAGAGTTTGGAATTTTCAATAGTATCTGCTGTGTGAAATGAGGGTGGTCATGTATATATTTAGCTAGCAACATCAAATGTGGCCACTTTGCTTTGCAAACTCTAAAACTTAATTAACAATCAATCTTGAAGTGGTTTATAACCTACAATGTCTTTATTATATAATCAATGCTTAAGAATGGGAACTTTGGAAGGAAAATAATTGAGTTTTCTTATAGTTGTGGGTTATATATGAACACTAAAAACATGTGGCAGCTCCATGGCTTTTGGCATAGTTGGTGTGATTTGAAGAGGAGATATGCCCAAGTTTGATGACACATTGACACGAGGGTGAAAAACAAAAGTGATTTAATAGCCACCAGTTACTTGATTCTAAAATAAGATCGATCTAAGGCTCCGATTATTATTTGAGAATTTTTTGAGAAATACCCTGTACCTTTTAAAAAATACTTTTTTATCTATCCATTTTCAAAAATACCCCTTTTTAAATATTAAAAATTATAAAGTTTTATATAGTTTATAAGATACTTCTATATAATAACTACTATTGGGAGATTCGATACAAATATTTTAAAATGTTTTAAATAGTTTTAAATCGGTTTTATAAGTTTTATAAGGTTTTTAAAGGTTTTTAAAAGGATTTATACGGTTTTTATAAGGTTTTTATAATTTATTTTTACGTTATTTATGAAAGCTATATAAAGTTTTATACACATATAAAGGTAATTTGTGTATATATTTATAAGCTTACACACATATTTGGATAAATTTCAACATTTTTAGTGGGTTTTTGATAAAGTTTGAAAAGGGGTATTTTTAAAAAGATGTATTTTTAAAAAGAGGTATATGAAAAAGGGTATTTTTGAAATTCCCCCTTATTATTTTCTTATTGATTTCATAGTTAGTAGCTAATATATACGTATATATATTGATAGCATATTGTAGTATCCATTGATTTAATGAGTCTTACACTAGATAGATAACGCATAAATATATTGTTACCAACAATCATGATTTATTTTGTTTTTCTTATTAAGAGTTTATAAGTTTGAGTTTAGTTGTGATATATATATATGCTAATTTGCATTTACAATTTTGCGTTACTTGTTTTATTAAAATGCTTAACTCAACGTTTCACCAATTACAACAAAACGGCTTGCATTAGAGTTGAGTTAAACTTATGAGAAATATAATCTAATAAAATTTTAAATAAAACTTACACAAAACTTGAATATAAAACCAAAACTTACACAAAACTTGCTTTATTTTGTTGTTTTGTGATGATGACAAAAAAAAAAAAAAATTATCATTAATTGAATCTTTACCGAAAATGTGACGTCCACGACGAGACACATATTAGAAATAGCACACATAATTACTCGAGAATCAAGATACAATATTGTGAAACATCTAAAAAATATAAATATAACAACACGATACATATTAGCTATAACAACAAAATCTAGATTCGGATAGTGATGAAATAAATATCAGAAATATTTGACATACACGTTAATGCCAAGTATATACATAACAATATATAACGACGTATATAAAGGATCACATTAGGGTTTATCTTAGGAAAATCGTGCGTGACAATGTCTATGTTTCTCAAACATCTCTCGAAGCTAAATCTCAAGAAACCGAAAGATGCTCTCGTAAGCTACGCGTTCGTTTTGTAGTTTCTGTTTTATTTCGTTGATGTTGGATTCTGATCATCTCTGACTGATATAGTTCTTTTTTGGTTGGTACGTACGTAGAAAAACCAGAGTGTTAGGTTGTCGCAAACCCCGCCCTATCTGACCATCGGCTTTTGGTTGAAAGAAGACTCGCTCCACTTGTACGACCCAGTCAAGGAAGACACGACTAAAATATCAGACAAAACACTCCCGGAGGAGCTCCATACTTTGCAATTGCAAGGTATATCACATGGTTGGGGACTTTTCATGGACCAACACGACAGCTCTGTTGTACGTATCTCCAACTTTTTTCTGCCTTCAGCCTCAAAATTATCCCCTACAGTCACGCCTCTGCCTCCCTTTTGTCCTCTGCCCGATTACAAACTGGAGTCCGTGAGAAGTGTGTCAATGTCCTCTTGTCCTGACCAAGAGGATGAGGAGTGTGTAGTTGCTGTCAAGTTTACGGGATTTCAGTTGAGTCTCTGTGTGCCTGGCAGGGACTCCGAGTGGACGAACATTGTAACCCCTTTTAATTACTTCCACAACAGCTCGAGTCTCACGTATTCTAAGAGAGATAAAAGTTTCTATATGCTCGCTCCAGGAAGCCGCTTCTTGGCTTCTTGGTATATCCATTCCAAGAACTGGGACTACCCAAAGTTCCACGAGTTAAGGTTTCACAACATTCCTAGGTTTTCGCAGTCGCAGTGGCAGCTATTGGATTCGTCTGCCAAGACTGAACACTTCTTGGAAGCCCCCTCGGGCGAATGTTTCCTCGTCAAGTGGTATATACAAAAAAAAATCTCAAGGGAATAAAAAAAAACTAAAAAAATTGTTAAATGCTAAAACATCTTGGTTGGTTCGTGCTTACAGGTATGGGGAGAGCTTGCCGTGTGTGTTCAATGAGAAAGAAACAATTTACTACAGGACAAACCGGTTCATGGTCTTCAGACAGGAAGAGGCGAGTAAAGATGGGGTAAGAAACATGTGTTACATAGAGGACATTGGAGATCTATCCATCTTCATTGGAGACAATGAACCTTTTTGTGTCCAGGCCAGCTCCTGCCCTGGTCTCAAGCCTAACGCTATCTATTTCATGGGCTACGACTTTGGTGTTCATGACCTCGCAACCAAAACTGTCCATAGATTTAGTGACAAAGGTTTGCCAGGCCCAGTATTCGCTTGCCCGTACTGGATTCCTCCAGTTTTTCTCTAGCAAATTTTTTTTATATCTTAATAATTATGTTCCTTGATTCAAATCATCACCTTGTTTTAGATTTTATCAAGTTAAATAGGGATACACTCCTACTAGGTTTCATTATTTTTTGTCATCTTCCATGCATTCCATATTCACAAAGAAAATGTTATGAATTGTCCAATATTTTCTACCATGCATGCTACTTTACCACTTATGTGCTGATTGATAAGTTTGAAGATTAAAAAATTAATCCATTGAAAATCTCTAACGTGACCATGCATGTTTACTTCCGTATATGAAGTTCGAACTTCGTAGTTATGTCTTTTTGTTCGCCGTTCGTAGACTCGTAGTTACGTAAAACCTAAAAACTATGTGGTTTTCGAAGAAGATCGTCAAACATCGGAATTTATCCATAAGGTTACATCTTTTTTCATCTTGCGACCTCTTTTTTTTCATAAACATCTTGCGACCTCTTCACTCAACATAAAAAGGAGGATGAGATTTATAAGAAAGAATACTTATTTATGAAACAGAACATAAATGTGTAGCTGAAGAAATCTACCGAAAGAACGACCAAGTCTTTTGAGGAATGAATCTCAAAGATTAAAGATCCATACAAATATTTATATCACAAACTGGTCTTAGTACCAACACTGCCAAAAAAGTTTCACATTAAGAGATTATATAGGTTCTATTTATATCATCTTTTAATATCTTACTTCTATGAAAACTGCAAATTGTAATGTTTTGTGCTTCATATCATAGCCATAGTCTTTGCATATCACAAAGCAAAAGTCAGCTCATTATGGGCTTTAAATACAAATGGGCTTTAAAAGAAAATGGGCTTTAAAACTAAATGGGCTTTATACGACCCTTTTATTTTTCGATCTTTCACAAATTCGACCCCATAGTTTTTCAATCCCCCAAACTAACTCAGTACCTGTGGATGAGTCTCTCTAAAACCTTCGTTTCCTACGCGACCTCTGTTTTCTCCGGCCATGTCGTTGAAACTCAACACCCCTTTCCCAATTTTCGCGCCATCTCTATTTCCTAATCCGAACCCAAGAGCTCCCAGCGAGATCCGATTCTCTAGATGGGGCAACGCTAATGCCGAACGGTTCGAGCAGCGTCGCCGGAGCCAAGAAGAACTCGAGGCTGAGATCCGTCGCGACCGCCGATTCGACGCCGCCACTAAAATCGTCCACACACACGATTCCGACGCAGCAGCTTCTGAGTCTAAAACGTCACCGTTTAGATCAAGAGGCACTCCTTCGCTTCCCTCTGCTCGTTCGATTCCGGGTCGGAGATCCAAATACTCCAAACCCGATTCAGGACCCAATAAACCCAAGAATAAACCGAGAGTACCTGATTCGCCGCCGCAGTTAGACGCTAAGGCGGAAGTTAAGCTAAGCGAAGACGGATTATCTTACGTCATCAATGGAGCTCCTTTTGAATTCAAATACAGTTACACGGAGACGCCAAAGGTTAAGCCTTTAAAGCTTCGTGAGCCTGCCTACGCGCCTTTTGGGCCTACGACTATGGGAAGGCCATGGACTGGTCGTGCTCCGCTTCCTCAGTCGCAAAAGACGCCGAGAGATTTTGATTCTTTCCGATTGCCTCCGGTGGGGAAGAAAGGGGTGAAGCCGGTGCAGAAACCGGGTCCTTTCCGACCGGGAATTGGTCCAAGGTATGTTTACACCAAGGAGGAGATTTTAGGGGAGCCGTTGACGAAAGAAGAGATTAGAGAGCTGGTTACTTCTTGCTTGAAGACAACAAGGCAGTTGAATATGGGTACAAAGCTCAATTCTTTTCTATTTTTGTTGAATTTGTTCTATGAGATCAATAGTTTCTTCATGATGATCAAACTTAGAATCTTTGGAAGCTCAAACGTTGTTGTTTATGTGCAAGTAAAGTTCGGGTTCTTGTAGTTATCGCAAGTGATAGACTCATAAAATAGAGTTAGAGTAGAAGAAGATATGATTTAAAGTTTATGTCTTCTCTCAGGCAGAGATGGCTTGACGCATAACATGTTGAATAACATACATGATCTATGGAAGCGGCGAAGGGTTTGTAAGATTAAATGCAAAGGAGTTTGTACAGTCGACATGGATAATATTTGCGAGCAACTAGAGGTTTCTCCTTGTTTTATTAGATCTTTTCATATTACTGGACAATGGACGCATAACATGTTGAATAACATACATGATCTAATCTGTTTGTAATTATCTTCATGAAGTTGTGAATTGAATTTGGCAGGAGAAAATTGGTGGGAAGGTGATATACAGAAGAGGAGGTGTGCTTTTTCTTTTCCGTGGCAGAAACTATAACCACAGGACAAGACCACGCTTTCCTCTTATGTTGTGGAAGCCTGTGGCACCTGTTTATCCAAAGCTGATTCAGCAAGTGCCTGAGGGTTTAACTCGTCTGGAAGCTACAGAGATGCGGAGGAAAGGACGGGAGCTCATGCCCATCTGCAAGCTAGGTAAGCATTGGTATAGCAATAATCTTGATATGGTATTTCTTCAAGACCCGAGAATGTTAACTCTATCATGTGTTGGGTTGGGTCATGTAGGGAAAAATGGTGTGTATTGTGACCTTGTGAAAAATGTGAAAGAAGCATTTGAAGTTTGTGAATTGGTTCGGATTGACTGTCAAGGGTTGAAAGCCAGTGATTTTAGGAAAATCGGTGCCAAACTCAAGGTTTGATATATTCTTTTATATATGTTTTGAAAAAAACAAATTTAATCTTGTGTTTTACAGCCTCGTTATTGAACGCGCTGGTTGTGGCTCACTTTGCAGGATCTAGTTCCATGTGTGCTCATATCTTTTGAAAACGAGCAGATCCTTATCTGGAGAGGACGAGAATGGAAATCGTCTCTCACAACTCCAGATAAAAAGGATGATTACCTTCGAGATATTGAAGTTGATACTGCGTTACCGGAAGATGATGAACCATCGTCACCAGATCAGCCTCAAACTGTGATCCAGAACTCTCCTCTGGGTTCTATGGAATCGCAAAATAATCCAGATGGTCATGATTTGAGCCCTTCAACAGTAGATTTCTTGGCGATGGAGGGTACAAGCAGTTCTTTACGGAGCTTGTCTACAGATGTAACTGAGCTAACTGCAGATAGTTCTCTTGGAGATGATCAAGAACCTGAACCCGAGCCAGAGAAATCAGAAGAGATCAGCAAACAAAGCATAGAGAGAGTTCTAAATCTGATGAACCAAGCTGTAGAAAGCGGGACTGCACTTGTGTTAGACAGTACTGAGCTGGATGCAGACACAGTCTTCGCAAAAGCTGTCGCCTTTTCGGCTGTAGCTGCACCTGGACCAGCTTTTCAGCATGGCTTGAGAAAACAGCCGATGGTTAAGAAGCAGGAAAAACGAGAATCCGGATACAGAAGCGTGGAGGCAAAGGTAAGTAATGTTGTGGTAACTGTGAAGAAAGAAGTTGCCTTTAGTGTGAAAAGAGAGGAGAAGGAGGAGGAAGGTGGATTGAAGAAGAAAATTGATGAGTTTGATGAAGATTACAGAGAAGTGTTACCTCATGGAACATTGAAGGTAGATGAACTAGCTAAATTACTTGCATAAAGAATTATATGTATTTGTAATTGTTGTGTAGTGTATAATGTTAGCTAATCATCACTATCAAAAGTGTAATTTAGATTTATAAACGCACAAATTTGTCAGAAAATAGTAAATACTAGATTTCTACTCGAGTCAAAAGAATCTAGGCCGTAAGGGCTTAAATAGTGTGTTTTTGATTCCTGAATTCCTAACTTTCGTATTTCTTCAAAGTTCAAAGTTGTATAGTTTTGTTGCGATGGCACAGTCATGATACCATTGGAAACGTACATGGTAACAAAGAGTTGATTATAACATATAGAAATTTCATGGTAAAAATATATAAAAACATAGAAACATAATTTCTAATTTGATTTCGATCGTCCATCCGCTCGAAAAAACATCAAAACTAAAAGAATTAGAAAAAGCGATGATGATTTTAGTTGTTCTTCCTGAATTTCTTACTGATTGTAAATAGAAGTAGCCGGAATGCAAAAGTATATTATCACTAGAAGTAATTTATTGGACGTCCGAGATTGAGCCGTCAACAACAGACAACTCAAAGTTCTTCACTATAAGCCTTTTATTGGTGTGTGTGTTTATGAGAGCATGTTCTTATCAGCCCTATTGATTTGGGTATGATTAGGGTTTATAACAAAAAAGCCAAAAACTAGACAAAACAATAAATCTTTCAAATTGATAGGAGCACTCACTAGCTTTTTAGAAATTGAAGCTTGTGGTGATAGATTTCTAATCCTGCTTAAAAATACTCACATACAAGTTTTGTACCAAGTAGCAACATCTAAATACTTTTCAAAATTACTTACTGTATACTTTATCTATTTTACTTATACATAAAATTACATGAAAATTAATTAAATTCTTTAAAATTTCGGAAGTGAATGGACTCATACAATAAATTCTCAAAATAAATTATACGTGTTTTGACTAAAACTTTTTAGAAAAATATATACTCATATGGTAACTCACACAAAAAAGGTTATAAATTCCACAATTCAAAGTCAAAGACTTTTTAATTTTCACAAATATCCATATATTGAATGCATTATCATATTAATCCTATCTTTCGTTCCAATAATTCCTTAACTAAATCACCAACCACAACCTATTCTATACAACTAATCCCCATGACCCATATCTATATTAACATTTTTGCAGCAACTTATGAAAAAACCCTTGCTTTGCTCACTTATTTACAAGGTTCTGCCATTGGTATTAATATTTCTTTTTAAATAGTTTAAAAATCAATAATGAAAACAAGAAAATCTCCCTAAAATTTTTCGAAAATACTTAACAAAATCTTCAAGTTAAAGAAATATTTATTATTGCAAAAAAATAATTAAGAAAATCTCTATTAATTATTTCGAAAATAGCTAAAACAATTTTCAAATTTAATACATACTTATTATCTTAATAAAAATTTCCAAAAATAACTAATGTAAAATTCAAAAATATGAGGCAAACTTCTCAAACTAAAGTCAGTCGATTTTATAA